>NC_091153.1:47194932-47294932 GCF_040958095.1 Procambarus clarkii | reverse complement strand
AATCCTGTAGACGGGTGTACAAGGCTCTAGAGGAGTCAACTAACACTACAGGTCTATTGAATTGATATATAGTATGAATTTATTGATATTAATGTCAAATTGATGATATTATGTCATGTTTATTTGTGTAAGCGTACTGCGGACGTCGTGTGGGAGTAGTAATAATGTTAAATACAATTAATAAAGTAAATATAGTATTTACCTACATGGGAACACACACACACATACACACACACACACACACACACACATACATACATTGTTGATCGACAGTTGACAAGCGGGACCAAACAGCCAAAGCTCAACCCCCGCAAGCACAAATAGATGAGTATAAATAAGTGATTACACACACACACACACACACACACACACACACACACACACACACACACACACACACACACACACACACACACACACACACACACACACACAGAGGGGCCTCGTAGCCTGGTGGATAGCGCGCAGGACTCGTAATTCTGTGGCGCGGGTTCGATTCCCGCACGAGGCAGAAACAAATGGGCAAAGTTTCTTTCACCCTAAGTGCCCCTGTTACCTAGCAGTAAATAGGTACCTGGGAGTTAGTCAGCTGTCACGGGCTGCTTCCTGAGGTGTGTGTGTGTGGTGTGAAAAAACAAATATATAGTTAGTGTAGTTAGTAAACAGTTGATTGACAGTTGAGAGGCGGGCCGAAAGAGCAAAGCTCAACCCCCGCAAACACAACTAAGTGAAAACAACTAGGTGAAACACACAGAGAATAGACATGAGGCCAACACGGACAATGGGAGAATATGATAACACCCGAATACTGGAAAACTAGCAAACATAAGATTGAATTCCTAAGGCTAAACAAAACAAACTCGTTCAAGAACATTTGCTACAGCTTAAGACCAAACTTACAATACTTAGCACCTCCTCTTGGAAAGAAAACAGAGTAAACGTTACACACAGAGATCACACTAACGTGATGCATCAAATGAACAAATCCACAAGGGCCGTGACGAGGATTCGAACCGGCGTCCGGGAGCATCCCAGACACTGCCTTAATCGACTGAGCTACAACAGGGTAAAAAGAGTTGAAACCGAAATTCTACTGAACTTACTGGATTCCGTAAGAGTAAACGTCAATTCTAGTGATTTGTAACAAGACTTGTACTCAGCCTTAGAGGCCTAACCTATGTTTTAAGAGAATTCACAAAACTCTGAATAGAAGGTCCAGAGGAGATATGATCACTACGTATAAAATACCGAGGAGAATACAGACGGTTGACAAAGCAAGCCATATAAATTTGAGGGGGGTAAACAGACCAATATGAATGGAAGCTGAAAGCGTAAATGTGTCAGAGAAGCGAGAAAATACTTCCATGTACTGCAGGCCAGCATGTGGAGTTTGCTGCAAGAAGCACTGGAAGCCACTTACATCCACGACTTAAGAAAAATAACACAAACAAAACGAAATTTTTCGTTCTGATTGTGTTTTTCGTTCGAAATCGCAAAATTTCAGCTCACCATGTACACAATGCTAGTAGGTGGAGCTTGGTGATGGTATTGGTAACCGCCCCAAGCATCTCCTTGATTGTTGCCGGCATTGTGCACCCCATACCCATCCTGTGAGCGGTAGCGCAAAAAAGCATTACAGAGGGCACAAAAGGTCTTTATCGGACCTCATCTTAGATTATTACATAAACAATTTCATCTATCCTTCACACCTTATAATTACAATGTCAGCTAGTTACAGAGAAAGTGCTATTTGAAAAGCTATATATTTACAGTAAGTCATTATGCATTAATGGTAGGTCTTATCGCTAATACATAATTGTTTGAACAATGGAGATATTACAGTCATTGGAGAGCTGCTGTTTATTATTAGTCTTCACAATACACTACTTGTTTCTTAATCTCATATGTCGTCCCTTCCCCTCTATCCCGTCTCTCCTCTTCCATCCACCCCACCCACCACCGGTTCTTCCCACATCCACACCCCCCTCCCCACTCCCACAACCCCTCCCCTTCCACACCACCTCTTCCACAGCCCTCTCCCCACCACTACCCCCCCCCCTGCCCCCACACCCCACCACCGTTCTCCCCCACAACAGCCAAAACTCGGCAGTTCACGCCACAATGGCAGCTAAGTGTTCAAATTCCTGCCTTTAAAGGCCCTCAACTCCTTAGTATTTGGCGCGATACTCTGACTCACTCACGCTGCCACTGGCGAAACTAATCCACATTTTAAGATCTTATTCCTCATATATTCCCACTCATACAATAATCTCACTCACAAAATAACATTCTAACATATATACGTTGTAACATAAATAAATAAATCGTGGATATTTATATATATATTGTGCTTTTCGCTTAAGCGGCAACAAATGACTATCTCCACAGAGCAAATCAACAGAAAACGGGAGTTATTTGTACATTCTTGAGCCTTGTATTCGCTTGTCTCTGCTCCTGTCAGTTCTGGTGCCGGCCAGATGATTGATTGATTGATTGATGAAGATTAAGCCACCCAAAAGGTGGCACGGGCATGAATAGCCCGTAAGTGGTGACCCTTTTGAACCATTACCAGTATCAATAGAAGATACTGTAGATCTGTGGAGGTGCGACTGCACCCTGCGTGACGGGAGATGTCTCCCGTCTGTCGGCCGTCCTTGTCCAACCCGTCCTCTTAAAAATAACGTTACTTATGGCTCGTATGCGCACTATGGTCAAATTTGGACGTAATTTGAAATGAAATCGACTCACAAAAGTGACGTACTGTTCCGTTTTCTGTTTGAGTCGTCCGGCCGACTCTGTAAGGTTAGAATAGATGACTTTCAATTCACGTTTTTCATAACGTTTTAAAACTTTATGAGAATTTCCTGCCCACCTAACCTATCACAGGATCCATAACTTACTGTTGTTGAAAAAATATCCCAAATTTATTTTCATTTTTTTTTCATTTTCAAATTACGTCCAAATTGGGCCATACGGGCAAACGGCCAAATGCGACGTTCTTTTTAAGAGGACAGGTTGCCTTGTCAGCGTATTATATGGTCCAGGACTCGTATGGTCCAGGGGTCGTATGGTCCAGGGGTCGTATGGTCCAGGGGTCGTATGGTCCAGGGCTCGTATGGTCCAGGGGTCGTATGGTCCAGGGCTCGTATGGTCCAGGACTCGTATGGTCCAGGGCTCGTATGGTCCAGGACTCGTATGGTCCAGGGCTCGTATGGTCCAGGACTCGTATGGTCCAGGGCTCGTATGGTCCAGGGCTCGTATGGTCCAGGGGTCGTATGGTCCAGGGCTCGTATGGTCCAGGGCTCGTATGGTCCAGGACTCGTATGGTCCAGGGCTCGTATGGTCCAGGGCTCGTATGGTCCAGGACTCGTATGGTCCAGGGCTCGTATGGTCCAGGGCTCGTATGGTCCAGGGCTCGTATGGTCCAGGGCTCGTATAGTCCAGGGCTCGTATGGTCCAGGGCTCGTATGGTCCAGGGCTCGTATGGTCCAGGGCTCGTATGGTCCAGGACTCGTATGGTCCAGGGCTCGTATGGTCCAGGACTCGTATGGTCCAGGACTCGTATGGTCCAGGAATCGTATGGTCCAGGGCTCGTATGGTCCAGGGCTCGTATGGTCCAGGACTCGTATGGTCCAGGGCTCGTATGGTCCAGGGCTCGTATGGTCCAGGGCTCGTATGGTCCAGGGCTCGTATGGTCCAGGGCTCGTATGGTCCAGGGGTCGTATGGTCCAGGACTCGTATGGTCCAGGGCTCGTATGGTCCAGGACTCGTATGGTCCAGGGCTCGTATGGTCCAGGGCTCGTATGGTCCATGGCTCGTATGGTCCAGGGCTCGTATGGTCCAGTGGACCTCACTCAAATGCGAGTTCTTGCACGCGTGACGGGATCTGTGGTGAGAGCTCTCGCACTCTTGCCGGCACCGGTCGAGTACACTCACGGTGACTTGAGTAAATAGCGTACTACAAGAATGCGTGTTCTTGCCATGTACGGCATGGTAGTAAACCAGGTATACCACTGTATAACCCATTGTAAACTCGGCCCTCTCTTGTCACACGGAAAATATAAACCGGTTATAGCACTCTCGTCAACAGGTTAACGACGCTGACAGCTTCCGCTAATGACTGCAGCTGACTCCCGGTGTCAGCTGACTCCCGGTGTCAGCTGACTCCCAGTGTCAGCTGACTCTTTGGTACCCACATCTCGCCAACACGTCTCCTGTGAGTGGACACACCGCCATAGTGACAGTATTGGGCAGCGCCACTAATCCTGTGAGTGGACACACCGCCATAGTGACAGTATTAGGCAGCGTCACTCATCCTGTGAGTGGACACACCGCCATAGTGACAGTATTGGGCAGCGTCACTCATCCTGTGAGTGGACACACCGCCATAGTGACAGTATTGGGCAGCGTCACTCATCCTGTGAGTGGACACACCGCCATAGTGACAGTATTGGGCAGCGTCACTCATCCTGTGAGTGGACACACCGCCATAGTGACAGTAATGGGCAGCGCCACTCATCCTGTGAGTGGACACACCGCCATAGTGACAGTATTGGGCAGCGTCACTCATCCTGTGAGTGGACACACCGCCATAGTGACAGTATTGGGCAGCGCCACTCATCCTGTGAGTGGACACACCGCCATAGTGACAGTATTGGGCAGCGCCACTCATCCTGTGAGTGGACACACCGCCATAGTGACAGTATTGGGCAGCGCCACTCATCCTGTGAGTGGACACACCGCCATAGTGACAGTATTGGGCAGCGTCACTCATCCTGTGAGTGGACATACCGCCATAGTGACAGTATTGGGCAGCGCCACTCATCCTGTGAGTGGACACACCGCTATAGTGACAGTATTGGGCAGCGTCACTCATCCTGTGAGTGGACACACCGCCATAGTGACAGTAGTGGGCAGCGCCATTCATCCTGTGAGTGGACACGCCGCCATAGTGACAGTATTGGGCAGCGCCACTCATCCTGTGAGTGGACACGCCGCCATAGTGACAGTATTAGGCAGCGTCACTCATCCTGTGAGTGGACACACCGCCATAGTGACAGTATTGGGCAGCGTCACTCATCCTGTGAGTGGACACACCGCCATAGTGACAGTATTGGGCAGCGTCACTCATCCTGTGAGTGGACACACCGCCATAGTGACAGTATTGGGCAGCGTCACTCATCCTGTGAGTGGACACACCGCCATAGTGACAGTATTGGGCAGCGTCACTCATCCTGTGAGTGGACACACCGCCATAGTGACAGTATTGGGCAGCGTCACTCATCCTGTGAGTGGACACACCGCCATAGTGACAGTATTGGGCAGCGTCACTCATCCTGTGAGTGGACACACCGCCATAGTGACAGTATTGGGCAGCGTCACTCATCCTGTTAGGGGACACACCGCCATAGTGACAGTATTGGGCAGCGCCACTCATCCTGTGAGTGGACACACCGCCATAGTGACAGTATTGGGCAGCGCCACTCATCCTGTGAGTGGACACACCACCATAGTGACAGTATTGGGCAGCGTCACTCATCCTGTGAGTGGACACACCGCCATAGTGACAGTATTGGGCAGCGCCACTCATCCTGTGAGTGGACACGCCGCCATAGTGACAGTATTAGGCAGCGTCACTCATCCTGTGAGTGGACACACCGCCATAGTGACAGTATTGGGCAGCGTCACTCATCCTGTGAGTGGACACACCGCCATAGTGACAGTATTGGGCAGCGTCACTCATCCTGTGAGTGGACACACCGCCATAGTGACAGTATTGGGCAGCGTCACTCATCCTGTGAGTGGACACACCGCCATAGTGACAGTATTGGGCAGCGTCACTCATCCTGTGAGTGGACACACCGCCATAGTGACAGTATTGGGCAGCGTCACTCATCCTGTGAGTGGACACACCGCCATAGTGACAGTATTGGGCAGCGTCACTCATCCTGTGAGTGGACACACCGCCATAGTGACAGTATTGGGCAGCGCCACTCATCCTGTGAGTGGACACACCGCCATCTTCTTGAGGTTATCTTGAGGTGATTTCGGGGCTTTTTAGTGTCCCCGCGGCCCGGTCCTCGACCAGGCCTCCACCCCCAGGAAGCAGCCTGTGGCAGCTGACTAACACCCAGGTACCTATTTACTGCTAGGTAACAGGGGCATAGGGTGAAAGAAACTCTGCCCATTGTTTCTCGCCGGCGCCTGGGATCGAACCCAGGACCACAGGATCACAAGTCCAGCGTGCTGTCCGCTCGGCCGACCGGCTCCCTAGCAGCATGTACAACACTCCCCAATAGGAAGAAAACTCCGCTGGGTTGTTCATCTTGTCACATTCTCTTCAGACATTCCCCTGCCTTCTTTCTGCCTTTCCTACCATTCCTCTAACCTTGTAACCACTCACATCTTTATTCTTCATATCCTATTTTATCCCCTTATCAATTCTTACTTTTCCAGCTGATCGCATATCCTTCTCCTAGCCCAACAATCCTTTTCATCCTGATATCCCAATTCCTATCCAATCATTCCTCCTGTTTCCCTTCCATGCCTTCCCCCTCTCTCCCTCCATACACGACCTCCCTCCATCCAAAGACCCCCACTCTACCCAGGCTCTGGCACATCTCCCTCACCGTTCGTTCTTGGCCGGCCTCGTAGCGAAGGGCTCCCTAGACAACCGGAATGGTCAGCTTTTAACTTTATTGCCTGCAGCGCCCTCTGACAGCTGGCTGACGAGCCGGCTTATGAGGCCCACCAAAGAGGATTGATTCTTCGCTGCTCCCCGCCACTTGTCAACTACCACGTTATTATGGCTCTCTCACTTAGCTTTTAAAATAAATACTCTAAGGGAGCCGGTCGGCCGAGCGGATAGCACACTGGACTTGTGATCCTGTGGTCCTGGGTTCGATCCCAGGCGCCGGCGAGAAACAATGGGCAAAGTTTCTTTCACCCTATGTCCCTGTTACCTAGCAGTAAAATAGATACCTGGGTGTTAGTCAGCTGTCACGGGCTGCTTCCTGGGGGTGGAGGCCTGGTCGAAGACCGGGCCGCGGGGACACTAAAGCCCCGAAATCATCTCAAGATAACCTCAAGATAACCTCAAGATACAAAATAATAGGGATGGTAGGGAAAGATTAAAGTGTTCAGTGAGAATCCACAAGTTTTCTTCTCTGAATGCTCTTTGTTTTCTTCTTCGAGGATGTGAGTCCCTGCAATTGCACCAAAGGTGGTACCCCTGTTATATAACACTCTATATATATATTTTTTTATTATATCGTGTTACAATGTATAGAAAACACACACTTGTATGCCAGTCACTGTTTGAAGACTTCATCTAGCTCCTCGGAGGTGGGACGCGTGTCCAAGATGCAGCAAGCATTTCCTCTCTGGATGGCGACACTGAGGCGCTGGGACAGGAAACTGGTCGCTGGAAATATTCGAATCCTTCTGAGGTGTGGAGTTTTCAGTTGCATATTGGCTTGGGGACTATTCAAACTTATTCGCATATATATGTGTATATATATATATATATATATATATATACCCACTTCAAGACTCCGCTCCAATATAGAAGCATCAAGAAATATGGACCAATAGGCTTTCTACAATTACTTCCATTCAATACCCATTGTTTCGTGTTCTGTCTTGTGTTTGAATTTAATACCCATTGTTTCGTGTTCTGTCTTGTGTTGGAATTTAATACCCATTGAATACCCATTGTTGAAAGTTCGTTTTTCACCTCATCCACCTCATCCAAATGTAGATATAAACCTCGAAGATGTGTAAGCTCTATTCAGTTTCAGTTGTGTGTTTGTAAACTAAAGTCTTTGAAAATGTAATAAGTTTTACGAAACGCGCTCAAGTGTCGCGTCAGACTAGAAATAAAAATGAATTTTGGAGAATTGATCTTTGAATTATTATCAACAGTGAAAAGAAACGTAAGAAAGATAGAGAAAATTCGTGTTAGAATTATTAATCTTACTTTTTCGGTCATATTTAATAATATATGTCTACAGGAAAGACTGCTACCAATATATACTAATATATATATATATATATATATATATATATATATATATATATATATATATATATATATATATATATATATATATATATATATATATGTCGTACCTAGTAGCCAGAATGCACTTCTCAGCCTACTATGCAAGGCCCGATTTGCCTAATAAGCCAAGTTTTCATGAATTAATTGTTTTTCGACTACCTAACCTACCTAACCTAACCTAACCTAACTTTTTCGGCTACCTAACCTAACCTAACCTATAGAGATAGGTTAGGTTAGGTTAGGTAGGGTTGGTTAGGTTCGGTCATATATCTACGTTAATTTTAACTCAAATAAAAAACAATTGACCTCATACATAATGAAATAGGTAGCTTTATCATTTCATAAGAAAAAAATTAGAGAAAATGTATTAATTCAGGAAAACTTGGCTTATTAGGCAAATCGGGCCTTGCATAGTAGGCTGAGAAGTGCGTTCTGGCTACTAGGTACGATATATATATATATATATATATATATATATGTCGTACCTAATAGCCAGAACTCACTTCTCAGCCTACTATGCAAGGCCCGATTTGCCTAATAAGCCAAGTTTTACTGAATTAATATATTTTCTTTAATTTTTTTCTTATGAAATGATAAAGCTACCTATTTCATTATGTATGAGGTCATTTTTTTTTATTGGAGTTAAAATTAACGTAGATATATGACCGAACCTAACCAACCCTACCTAACCTAACCTAACCTATCTTTATAGGTTAGGTTAGGTTAGGTAGCTGAAAACGTTAGGTTAGGTTAGGTTAGGTAGGTTAGGTAGTCGAAAAAACATTAATTCATGAAAACTAGGCTTATTAGGCAAATCGGGCCTTGCATAGTAGGCTGAGAAGTGAGTTCTGGCTACTAGGTACGACATATATATATATATATATATATATATATATATATATATATATATATATGTCGTACCTAGTAGCCAGAACGTACTTCTCAGCCTACTATGCATGGCCCGATTTGCCTAATAAGCCAAGTTTTCATGAATTAATTGTTTTTCGACTACCTAACCTACCTAACCTAACCTAACCTAACTTTTTCGGCTACCTAACCAAACCTAACCTATAAAGATAGGTTAGGTTAGGTTAGGTAGGGTTGGTTAGGTTCGGTCATATATCTACGTTAATTTTAACTCCAATAAAAAAAAATTGACCTCATACATAATGAAATGGGTAGCTCTATCATTTCATAAGAAAAAAATTAGAAAAAATATATTAATTCAGGAAAACTTAGCTTATTAGGCAAATCGGGCCTTGAATAGTAGGCCAAAAAGTGAGTTCTGGCTACTAGGTACGACATATATATATATATATATATATATATATATATATATATATATATATATATATACTATTGATCAATAGTATATATATATATATATATATATATATATATATATATATATATATATATATATATATATATATATATATATATATATATATATATATATATATATATACTATTGATTGCATTGTTTCTTGTGGACATGTGCAGTCGCTGGTGCGGTGATCAGAGTACCAGTGCTGTTGGTGGGGAGACCAATGATGGCCTGGGTTCGAATCCCCTGAGGAGTCGTATAGTTATAGTGATATCTTATTAAATATGATAGAAATGGATAGCTCAATGATTCTCGTACGAATCTCTATATTTCTTTAGTTTTTCACGTAGTAGAAAAATGGAACAAAAAATTATTGGGCTTGATGTATGTCACTAAATGATGTGTTTCATTGCAGCTCTCAACATCCTCATCGGCAGAGAGGATGTGGAAACAAATTAGTTAATGTATATATAGATGTTTTGTACTATAAACTGGCAGTTTTGTCATAGTCTTGGAGATGGTAGAGCACTCCTATGTAACTACTGGCTGTTGATAGTTGGAAGTGTTTCATGTTTAGTACTTCGGCTATGGCTAATCATTTGATATCTTCTGTCTGTCTATTATTTTGATGCTGCTTGTCAGGATATATTTGCTGATGGTCTGGTTGTGTGTAGAAATGATGTGATTCTTCATAAAACCTTGTTGTTTGTGCATTGTCAGTCTTCTAGAAAGAGATGTTATCGTCTTGTCTATATATTGAGATCGTTGAGGCTGACGGTCCGCCAAATAGGCATGTGGAGGCACAGTTGATATTTAGTCTTTCAAGGCACAATCGACTTGATAATGGTCCAGGACGGACCGAAACGTCGTAGTCCCTTCACTTTCTAGTGTGGTCTGGTCAACATCTTTCAAGGCATTTCGCTTAGTATCTGGAGAGGTCATCACGAGCAGCTTCCTGGTCTTATTGATCCTGTTGTACGTATTTGAGTTGTATATTGTAGTGACAGAAGAGGTCACGTTTCTGTTAACTCTGTCGTTCAGAACTCTTTCCTTCATCCTGTGAGCTGTTGAAAAAGGTTCTTGGAGTAAGGCTCAACAGGTGGGGACGGATTCTGTAGTGATGATCTCGTCATCAGAGGAAGTATGGCGTTTCCCTCGTTAATGATCTCTTCTGCATTAACCGTTTGAGTATATATTGTTGACACGGTTCCACTGTGAGGACAACAACATTCACTGAACGTCGATATTCACTGAGAACCACACCAATTCACTGAGAGACCCACAACACCCACAATGAGAACCACACCACCCAATAAGAGAACCACAACACCCACAATGAGACCCACAACACCCACAATGAGACCCACAACACCCACTATGAGAACCACACCATCCACAATGAGACCCACACCACCCACAATGAGACCCACAACACCCACAATGAGACCCACACCACCCACAATGAGAACCACAACACCCACAATGAGACCCACAACACCCACAATGAGAACCACAACACCCACAATGAGACCCACAACACCCACAATGAGAACCACACCACCCAATAAGAGACCCACAACACCCACAATGAGACCCACACCACCCACAATAAGACCCACAACACCCAATAAGACCCACCTATACGCCAGGACAGCCACTAAAGTGCTGGGGGGAGAGCTCTATAAACTCCCCAACTCCTTTATAAAGCGACAACTACACCAGACCATCAAACTTGCCAACTACTATTTTTATTAGCTTCAGGTGCGACATACTCAGCAATTTAGCGTATCCCTCCCTCGCCCTTATATCTCAAGTTACTCTCTCGTACGTCGTCGTTCCTCTAAGAGATCGCATAATTTCGCTGATGTCCAATATGTGACAAATAAAAATATTCGATATTGTCTCGCATATGGTAATCCTTCTTCAGTCAAATGTAAACAAATATGGCGCGCGCTTACTCGGTTGGTTTAAAGACGGGTTGTATACTGTTTTGTGTTTGCTCCAGTTGGTTTGTAACGACCTCCACGGACTACCGTTGAGCTGCGTGGTATAAAAGATGAAGAGTACAAAAGGTTCCGCTCATCTCGCACCCACCCGAAAATCACAAAATCCTGTTATACATAAAGGGGCAAAATTTTACGACCTGGATTTACTGTTTTATATCCCTGTTGTGGTGCCGGAATAGGCGGGAAATTTAAACGCGGGTCCACTATCAGCACCAACAATCAATATTGTTGTTTAGGTCAATGAAGACACTAGCGTGTGGTTCACGTATAAAACGTTAAACCACTTTCATAGTTGAAGATTGTATTGCCAGATTGAGATATAAAAAAAAGTATAACAAACTAATTTTCCTTAAGTTTCCCCAACCTTCCCACAGGCGTTGTTCCCGTTTTTTACGATGCGACTGTGATGCCCCCTAGAGAGCAGAGTTGGCAACTACTCTTTCTCCTTAATTAATTTTGAATTCTTCTTGGGTTACTTAAATTGATTAACTTTTTTCATAAACCCTTCAAGGAAATAAACATGCAGAAGAAACAGATTTTTTTTATCTTTCAGTCATATAAACAAAAATTATTTGATTTTTTTGGTTCCAATCTGGCATCTGTCTAAACCCTTGCCTCAAAGTTTTCGGAAATGAGTAGCGCCCAATATTTTCCAAATCTCTCACTTTTCATGGTCTCTCATTTCTGTGTACGAAACTAGGCCCCAGTGGCCCAAAACTCCGAGTGCAATTTAGTCGTTCAAGCTGCTTCAGAGGTTATTTTCACCGTCTGATATTTTGTTGTTGTCTGTCTTCATTCACATACGGGAGGAGTGTCTCACATATCAGCCTTCACGAGCCACGGAGGAAATTACGTCTCTCGCTCCAGCAATTCCATAAACCACTTTGATATGTACATTTCTCATGAAACAAATTATTTTTTACTACTTGTCTGGACCGAAATCAAAGCCATAACAATTTAGCAATAACCTTGAGTACATATGCCAATACAACTCGTAAATTGCAGCGTTCCTTCGTATTCGTGCACGCCGACTAGGATCCATCAGGGCGGTTGTATTTTTTCCCGCCCAGGAGTTTACGAGCGCATCAGGTGATAGCCGCAGAGAAAATAAGCGTGAATGAGGAATAAAAGCTCAAATAAATAATATTTTATAGAGCAGCGGTCCCGGGTAAGAGGAAGTAGCCATTGTCCCCCGAGGCTCACAGGCGAAGATACGAAGGCGGTTTTGGCGCGCATTTGCCGCTTTATGATTGGCTCTCAGCGCTGCAGTACATGGCGGGAAATCGTAAACGCATTTTATTTTCAGATTTCGGTGCTGCTGAAGAGTGGCGCTTGAATAAACGATGAGAGCTTCCGCTTATCGGTTACCAGATTAAGCGGCGCGGGTGAGACAAAGAAAACCCCGAGCTGTTTGCATGTAGTTATTGGCAAATGTTGACGTGAATCACAACTTATGCAGCCATACAGTCGAATTAAAATGGTAATGAGAGAGGAAACTCCGTCTCCTTCCCCTGTAACGCGTCTCAGGTGCCACGTAGTAATATTATCTGTTGAGAGTGTTCCACAGAGCCACTGAACTGCCTGGGCTCTATGTTCCGCTTGCATTCCAGATTCACGAAGCAGTTACGCAAGCTCTTACGAACGTGTACATCTTTCCACAATCTTTGACGGCTTTGTTTACATTTATTAAACAGTTTACAAGCATGAAAACTTGCCAATCAACTGTTGTTAATGTTATAAACAGCCTCCTGGTGCTTCGGAGCTCATTAACTGTTTAATAATTGTAAACAAAGCCGCCAAAGATTGAGAAAAGATGTACAGGTTCGTAAGTGCTTGCGTAACTGCTTCGTGAATCTGGCTCCCGAATTATACCACACAGACTTTCAGAGAAAAAGAGTTATTATACCTTAGAGACTTGCAGAGCTAAATAGCTACTATATTATAGCCTTGTAAAGCTAAGAAAACTACTATATTACACAGACTTATACAGCAAAGAGCTGGTATACCATAGAGACTTGTAGAGCTATAGAGCTATTATATACTATAGAGACCTTCAGAGCTAAATTTAAGCTATTATACCGATGTTATCAACAGCTTTAACTCTCACTATAGTAAACAGTACCAATCACTTGGGCCATTGGGGATCGAACGTCGACCCTGCAAGAAGCAAGGCCGTTGCTCTTCACTAGTTTAATATCTGGATAGAATGAATCTTCTGAACAACCACCAGAGGAGCTGTAACAAGATTCGTGCATGACCTGTCTGATCACCGTCACCTTGACGGTAATCAGAGAACGTTATGGGTAGACTGCATCTTTCTAAACTACCAGAAAGCTTTCGACACAGTATCAAGACTAAGAATGTTGACAGGAGACCACCAAGCCCGTACACTAAAGAATAAATATGTATAATTAGACAAAACATCGAGTATTTTCTCCAGAGTTATATGAGGAACGGGTAAATATCATTGGAGTGTTTAGAACTCTCTCTCTCTCTCTCTCTCTCTCTCTCTCTCTCTCTCTCTCTCTCTCTCTCTCTCTCTCTCTCTCTCTCTCTCTCTCTCTTTCTCTCTCTCTCTCTCTCTCTCTCTCTCTCTCTCTCTCTCTCTCTCTCTCTCTCTCTCTCTCTCTCTCTCTCTCTCTCTCTCTCTCTCTCTCTCTCTCTCTCTCTCTCTCTTTCTCCCTCTCTCTCTCCCTCCCCCTTCCTCCCTCCTTCCCTCTGTACCATTCGGTCGGGGTTTTATGTCTGCCTGATGCAATCGTAAATATAAATCCCGGACTATCGTAAAATAAATCCACAAACAGAAATAATCCCACGTGATGGAAAATAAGCCACAATATGAAGGATTACTCATTCAATTAAGTCGACGTGTGAGACTCGTGGCATGAATCTGCAGGGGGGGGGGGAGTGGATAGTGATGGAGAAAGATGAAATGGGATGGAGAGAAAGAGGAAGGGGAAGAGATGGAGAGAAAGAGGAAGAGGTAGAGATGGAGAGAAGAAATATGCAGATGATGCAAGCCTTCGTCAAGCAAAGTTTAAGAACACCTGAAGGGAAGGGAATGCGTGTGTTGTTGTGTTAAAGTCTAGCTTGTTCTGTATGTTGGTTTTTTAAAGGTTAGATGACAAATTCTTCGGGCCAGCCACATCACTATCAGCTTAACATCTCCCACGTCTCACATCTTAAGTTGCAGCATCAGCTTAATATCTTACATCTCAAGGGGCAGCATCACTTGATATCTCACATCTCAAGTTGCAGCATCACTTTATATCTCACATCTCAAGGTGCAGCATCACCTTAACATCTCCCACACATCTCAGGCTGCAGCATCAGCTTAACATCTCCCACACATCTCAAGCTCCATCACCAACTGAGCATCTTCCAAGTTTAATGTTCTCTAAATCCATTAATTAAATTCGCGATGCCCTTCATGCGTCGTCGACCAATAGCGTGCGTGAGCGGCCAATCCCTTTTGCTTCTAAATGACCGCATCATCTAATCGGCCAATATTCTCTGCCCACAATATCGACGAATTACGGAGCAGATTAGGCAGTTTTACGCCCGTCTCTAGCTGTCTCCAGGGCGTTGTTTACATCCGGGTTGCCATGGCAACCAGGGACGCCTCTTGGCCCTTCTCCACGTGGATGTCAACAAACACTGATCTTAGAGGCACTCTTAGTGGCACTCTGAGTGGCACTCTGGAGAGAAGGTATATAGGCAGGGAGAACAGCCTATATTCTCAAGGGATATATACACACTGAGAGGTGTTGTTGTTTAAGATTCGCAACCTGGAACAAAAAGTTGCAAGTAGCACGGGCTATGGTGAGCCCGTAGGGGAGCTGTCCCAACTTTTCAGTGTATATACACTTAGGGTTTAGTTTTGGACTATATTCAGGATTAAAGTATATTTGCTAGTGGGTCATGGGCTATTGTGGGTGCCTTACTAACCCTCCAGAGGTGGATAGGTTTTAATAACACTTCAGGGATGTATGGAAAGGTTTTATTAACCTATCCATACATAGGTTACTAACATACCTTATTTTAGGTAAAATAAGTTATTTAACATACCTATCCATGGATAGGTTTTAATTACACTTCAGGGATATATGGATAGGTTTTAATAACTCTTCAGGGATGTATGGATAGGTTTTAATAACTCTTCAGGGATATATGGATAGGTTTTAACAACACTTGAGGGATGTATGGATAGGTTTTAATTACACTTCAGGGATGTACGGATGGGTTTTAATTAAATTAATAACCTATCCATACATAGGTTATTAACTTACCTTATTTTAGGTAAAATAGGTAAATCATAAACACCAGACCCATCAAGACGTAAATAATAAATCATAAACACCAGACCCACTAAGACGTAAACAATAAATCATAAACACCAGACCCACTAAGACGTCAACATGAAATCATAAACACCAGACCCACTAAGACGTCAACAATAAATCATAAACACCAGACCCACTAAGACGTCAACAATAAATCATAAACACCAGACCCACTAAGACGTCAACAATAAATCATAAACACCAGACCCACTAAGACGTCAACAATAAATCATAAACACCAGACCCACTAAGACGTCAACAATAAATCATAAACACCAGACCCACTAAGACGTCAACAATAAATCATAAACACCAGACCCACTAAGACGTAAACAATAAATCATAAACACCAGACCCACTAAGACGTCAACATGAAATCATAAACACCAGACCCACTAAGACGTCAACAATAAATCATAAACACCAGACCCATCAAGACGTGATCACATTCACCATCTCTTTTTCCCCTATTGCAGAAGAGTTGTGAGAGGGGGGGGGGGGGGTGGATGATGACGAGAGGTTTACGTGAGGTTGTAGATTAGATATTGACTACTGTGTTGTGAACTCGACGGAACTTTGTTGTGATGAAGGGTTCGATCACCTGCCCGTGATGGAATCCTTTATAAATGAAGATCTTCGACTCTGAAAATATACGTCTTCGGTTCTGAAAATAAAGGTCTTCTTCCCTGAAAATAGCGCATAAACTTTCCGAAGCACTTTGATGCATTTCACAAAAGGTTTTCAGAACATTAAAAACCTTAACATTTCGTTTTCCAGACCGCTAGAGTAAGTGCCACAAGTCTCGGAAGTGCTCGAAGCACTCCAGCAAGGGTCGTGAATCGCCTGGTAAGATTTTCCTCGCCTGGTCTTACGGCTGTTTTAGCCGGGAATGGTTCGCACCCTCACTGCGGACCCGCCAAGCTCTCCCTACACCCGGGCAACGAACACTTTCCACTTTACTGCTTAATGCTTCACTGCGCTCGAAATGGCTTTTGATTCAGTTTTCCTGAAATGGTTTTTAACTCTTTTCGAGTCTTGGTTTAATGTTGGACTTAAGGCTCTGGAGGTTGTTAAGGCCGCCACAATTGCATACTGACCAACCAGCAAGTATACTTTAGTACTGAACATTGTCCAGGACTAAAGTATACTCTCAGTATATACGTCAAGAAGCTGGGTATACCTCTCAGTGTGTATTATTTATTCAGGCAATATAATATGACGTGTGAGTGTATGTGCATCCTTGGAGAGTTTGTCGGACGGGGCTTTAGCTCTTGGGGTCCGCCTTTTCAACTATCAGTCGTCCAGTGCAGTGAATTCCTACCACTTAGTTTTCTGTCATGTATCTTAAAGCTATAGATGAAGACCCAGTCACAGCCCCGCTCCTGTGCCAGGTAAGTCCACTACGGGCTCACCATAGCCCGTGCTACTTGGAACTTTTTGTTCCCAGTAGCTGATTCTATAACAACATATGGATGAAGACATCCCCGACTATTCCTCCTTTGTTGTTTGTTCCACTTGTTTTCTAGCTTAACACTGAAGAATTGTTTATTCTCGTGCATGTGTCTCGTCCGAGTGTCTAGCTTCGCTGTTTAAACTAAATTTCTGTCTTATATCGATACACAAGTATTTCACATGTCTGGATCATGTACTCTCTCAACGCCTTTGTGGTCAGCCGCAGCATGAATGAGAATAGTCTGAGGATGAGTTAAGTCGAAACACGTAACACAGTTAACATTAACTAACTACTATTTATTAACTAACAATATTGAATAATTTCAATTTGAGAAAACATTTTTAATTTAGCTGTGTGATTGATTCTTTCTGTCAACCCTGATAACGGATTATCTTATCTATCTTGAGGTTATCTTGAGAGGATTTCGGGGTTTAGCGTCCCCGCGTCCCAGTCCTCGAAAAGGCCTCCTTTTTGTTACACATCCCCAGGAGGCAGCCAGTAGCAGCTGTCTAACTCCCAGGTACCTATTTACTGCTAGGTGAACAGGGGCATCAGTGTGAAATAAACCCTGCTCATTACTTTCCGCCTCCACCGGGGATCGAACCCGGAACCTCAGGACTACGAATCCGAAGCGCTGTCCACTCAGCTGTCAGGCCTCCTGTATATGTCAAATGGTGACTTATTACTGAGAATGGCAGCCTGTATTTATACAGCAATGTGTATTGACAAGAAAAGGAGGTTCGTCAAGCAAATCTGCCAGGTGGTGAAGTGTGATCACATTATTTCTCCACACGCCACTCTCACCAAGTCTTAAACCCAGCATGGTAGGAGAAGGTAGAGGAGGGGGTGGAGGTTGACCAGACCACACACTAGACGGTGAAGGGACGACGACGTTTCGGTCCGTCCTGGACCATTCTCAAGTTGAATCGACTCTAGAATGGTCCAGGACGGACCGAAACGTCGTCGTCCTTTCACCTTCTAGTGTGTGGTCTGGTCAACATACTTTAGCCACGTTATTGTGACTCCTCGTCTGCACAGGAGGTGAAGGAGGAGGTGGAGGTAGAGGTAGTAGAGGAGGAATAATAGAAAGATACACAGGAGAAGGCACAATATGCCATTTGAAAAGACGACAATACTAAAAATGAAAATAAAAGCAAGAAACAAAAACGTTGAATAATATCATTGAATAAAAACGAAATTTGCGCAGAAAACTGGAATGGATTAGTTGATAAAATGAGTGTGAGACAGGGAAGGGATAGACGGGGTAAGGGGGGGGGGGTAAATGGGAAGGGCCTACCCTTCCCATTTACATTGGTAAAGAGTGATGGGAAGGGAAGAGGGTGCAGGGTAAGCTATGCTCGGAGATGAATAGAATCAGCTGTGGGAGAGGAAGAGACGGATGCTGGCATCAGAGACGGATGTTGGCATCAGAGACGGATGCTGGCATCAGAGACGGATGCTGGCATCAGAGACGGATGCCGGCATCAGAGACGGATGCTGGCATCAGAGACGGATGCTGGCATCAGAGACGGATGCCGGCATCAGAGACGGATGCCGGCATCAGAGACGGATGCCGGCATCAGAGACGGATGCTGGCATCAGAGACGGATGCCGGCATCAGAGACGGATGCCGGCATCAGAGACAGATGCCAGCATCATAATGAGAGGCTGCTCGTGTGTTAGCCCTATAATGACATTATTGGGGAGCCAGAAAAAAACAGTTTGGCTGTACGTAGGTGTGACAGAGGTTAATAGCTACTAGTAGATGATTGTAGCTACTAGCTGATGGTAGATGTTCGTAGATGGGAGGTGGATATGACCAGGAAAATGGAAAAGAATGATACAATTGCTGGATTGTTTGAGCGATTGCAGTCAGGCAATAAGCAATCACTCAGTTGCTTCCTGATTTATTATGATTCATCTTATATGACAGATAGGTAAGAATATATATATATATATATATATATATATATATATATATATATATATATATATATATATATATATATATAATTATTAAATATGACCGAAAAAGTAAGATTAATAATTCTAACACGAATTTTCTCAATCTTTCGTACATTTCTTTTCACTGTTGGAGGTAATTCAAAAATCAATTCTCCAAAATTCGTTTTTATTTCTAGTCTGACGCGACACTTGAGCGCGTTGCGTAAAACTTATTACATTTTCAAAGACTTTAGTTAACATACACAACTGAATAGAACTTACTGAATAGAATAGAACATCTCCGATTTTGTTTATATCTACATTTGAGTGAGGTGGATGGGGTGAGGTGGTATTTAATAAGGTATTAATTTCATCAACACAAGCCAGAACATGAAACAATGGGTATTGAATAGAAGTGATTGTAGAAAGCCTATTGGTCCATATTTCTTGATGCTTCTATATTGGAGCGGAGTCTTGAGGTGGGTAGAATATAGTTGTGCATTAATTGGCTGTTGATTGCTGGTGTTGACTTCTTGATGTGTAGTGCCTCGCAAACGTCAAGCCGCCTGCTATCGCTGTATCTATCGATGATTTCTGTGTTGTTTACTAGGATTTCTCTGGCGATGGTCTCTTTTAAAGCGTTTAAACGCTTTAAAAGAGACTAACGTCGTCTATGCCTTCAAATGCCCTCTTGGGGACTGTAAGCTCCAAAAAACCCAGTATATAGGCAAGACAACAACATCTCTTTCTAGGCGTTTAACGATGCATAAGCAACAGGGCTCCATTAAGGAACATATAATCTCTTCCCACAACCAAACCATCGCCAGAGAAATCCTAGTAAACAACACAGAAATCATCGATAGATACAGCGATAGCAGGCGGCTTGACGTTTGCGAGGCATTACACATCAAGAAGTCAACACCAGCAATCAACAGCCAATTAATGCACAACTATATTCTACCCACCTCAAGACTCCGCTCCAATATAGAAGCATCAAGAAATATGGACCAATAGGCTTTCTACAATCACTTCTATTCAATACCCATTGTTTCATGTTCTGGCTTGTGTTGATGAAATTAATACCTTATTAAATACCACCTCACCCCATCCACCTCACTCAAATGTAGATATAAACAAAATCGGAGATGTTCTATTCTATTCAGTAAGTTCTATTCAGTTGTGTATGTTAACTAAAGTCTTTGAAAATGTAATAAGTTTTACGAAACGCGCTCAAGTGTCGCGTCAGACTAGAAATAAAAATGAATTTTGGAGAATTGATTTTTGAATTACCTCCAACAGTGAAAAGAAATGTACGAAAGATTGAGAAAATTCGTGTTAGAATTATTAATCTTACTTTTTCGGTCATATTTAATAATATATGTCTACAGGAAAGACTGCTACCAAAATATACTAATATATATATATATATATATATATATATATATATATATATATATATATATATATATATATATATATATATATATATATATATATATATATATATATATATATATCACAAAAACACTGATCCAAGTATGCGGAAAAACCACATGCGAAAAATAGAGAATGCTAAACGCGTTTTCGGCTTAATTCCCCTTCATCAGAGCACTGTAGAATGAAGTCTACTCCATTCTAGGGGAAGAGATACAATGAAACTATAAGCATTAAAAAATAAATTAAAAAAAGGATAAAAATGTGTAGGAAAGATGTGTTATAATGAGAGCAACAGAGGTGCCAAGAGCAGAGGAACACCTGTGGTGGGCCGCTTCATTATTTCCCACACCCCAGGTGGAGATAATTAAGAGAGAGATACAGAACAAGGGAGCGAGAGAGACAGAGACATAGCGAGAGAGAGACAGAGACATAGCGAGAGAGAGACAGAGACAAAGATACAGAACAAGGGAGCGAGAGAGACAGAGACATAGCGAGAGAGACAGAGACATAGCGAGAGAGAGACAGAGACATAGCGAGAGAGACAGAGACATAGCGAGAGAGACAGAGACATAGCGAGAGAGAGACAGAGACATAGCGAGAGAGAGACAGAGACATAGCGAGAGAGAGACAGAGACATAGCGAGAGAGAGACAGAGACATAGCGAGAGAGACAGAGACATAGCGAGAGAGAGACAGAAAGAACAATCAGAGCTGCCGTCATCTGGCTGTGACAATCACTCTGGAATTAACCAAAAACCATAATTGTGTGTCGCGGGAGGTGAGCAGAACTGATTGTAAACATTCCCTCGAGACGCCATCTTCGGAATGATATTTTTTTGTATTGTGTCTTCTTATTTACCGTTTATTCCTCCGGGGTCACCGTCGGCGGTGCTGGGAGGCTGGTTAGTGGCGCTGGGAGGCTGGTTAGTGGCGCTGGGAGGCTGGTTAGTGGCGCTGGGAGGCTGGTTAGTGGCGCTGGGAGGCTGGTTAGTGGCGCTGGGAGGCTGGTTAGCGGTGCTGGGAGGCTGGTTAGTGGCGCTGGGAGGCTGGTTAGTGGCGCTGGGAGGCTGGTTAGCGGTGCTGGGAGGCTGGTTAGCGGTGCTGGGAGGCTGGTTAGTGGTGCTGGGAGGCTGGTTAGCGGTGCTGGGAGGCTGGTTAGTGGTGCTGGGAGGCTGGTTAGTGGCGCTGGGAGGCTGGTTAGTGGCGCTGGGAGGCTGGTTAGTGGCGCTGGGAGGCTGGTTAGTGGCGCTGGGAGGCTGGTTAGCGGTGCTGGGAGGCTGGTTAGTGGCGCTGGGAGGCTGGTTAGTGGCGCTGGGAGGCTGGTTAGTGGTGCTGGGAGGCTGGTTAGTGGCGCTGGAAGGCTGGTTAGTGCTGCTGGGAGGCTGGTTAGTGGTGCTGGGAGGCTGGTTAGTGGTGCTGGGAGGCTGGTTAGTGGCGCTGGGAGGCTGGTTAGTGGCGCTGGGAGGCTGGTTAGTGGCGCTGGGAGGCTGGTTAGTGGCGCTGGGAGGCTGGTTAGTGGCGCTGGGAGGCTGGTTAGTGGCGCTGGGAGGCTGGTTAGTGGCGCTGGGAGGCTGGTTAGTGGCCCTGGGAGGCTGGTTAGTGGTGCTGGGAGGCTGGTTAGTGGTGCTGGGAGGCTGGTTAGTGGTGCTGGGAGGCTGGTTAGTGGTGCTGGGAGGCTGGTTAGTGGTGCTGGGAGGCTGGTTAGTGGCGCTGGGAGGCTGGTTAGTGGTGCTGGGAGGCTGGTTAGTGGCGCTGGGAGGCTGGTTAGTGATGCTGGGAGGCTGGTTAGTGGTGCTGGGAGGCTGGTTAGCGGTGCTGGGAGGCTGGTTAGTGGTGCTGGGAGGCTGGTTAGTGGTGCTGGGAGGCTGGTTAGTGGTGCTGGGAGGCTGGTTAGTGGTGCTGGGAGGCTGGTTAGTGGTGCTGGGAGGCTGGTTAGTGGTGCTGGGAGGCTGGTTAGTGGTGCTGGGAGGCTGGTTAGTGGTGTTGGGAGGCTGGTTAGTGGCGCTGGGAGGCTGGTTAGTGGCGCTGGGAGGCTGGTTAGTGGTGCTGGGAGGCTGGTTAGTGGTGCTGGGAGGCTGGTTAGTGGCCCTGGGAGGCTGGTTAGTGGTGTTGGGAGGCTGGTTAGTGGCGCTGGGAGGCTGGTTAGTGGCGCTGGGAGGCTGGTTAGTGATGCTGGGAGGCTGGTTAGTGGTGCTGGGAGGCTGGTTAGTGGCCCTGGGACGCAGGCGTCGACTTACTAATAGAGTTTCACCAACGCTACACTTGTCAGATAACACATTGTGTGCTCCACTGAGCTATGGTAATGAGCACCTCTCTACTACCTCCTCCTCTTCCTCCTCCTCCACTCATTCCTGGATAGTGATTGCTAATTCCTGATTGCCTATGTCTCCAAAGTATAAAAACAAACGGATATTATTCCCTACCATTGTTGGTGTGACCTGACTCTCACACAGCTTAGAAAAGATGTCTTAAAGGTGCCTGAAAGATCGTGACGACTTCTGTAGAGATGTGAGGCGGGTTCATGACTCAGGAGGCTGTTGGTACCTTCAAGATGTCTTCCCTAAGATGTCTGAGGGTTAAAGGTCACAGGAAATTTTTGATGGGAATTATAGCTTTTATCTTTAATTTAGAGGCATGAGCAATCAGGAGAAAAACCCACTCAGTACTCTGGAACCCTAAAACAATTGGTTGTACAGGATTGTTTGTCTTTGTTCTTGCTCTTTTTTTTTTGTCATATTTCCTCTCTTATTCCATGCTCTTATTGCCTTCTTTCTGTCCTTCATTCTTTTGCTCCTTTTATCTTTCCATCCTTCATTCATTCCGTTATTTTTCTATAAATTTTAATCTACATCTTTCACTCCCTTCTTTCTTCACACCTTCAAGCCTTCTTTCCCTTCTTGTTTACTACTCTCTCTCCCCCTCTTCCTCTCTCCCTCCTCCGCTCTCGTTCTCTCTCTTCTACCCTCTGACTCCTCACCCTCTCTCCGCCCACCCATTCACCCTCTCTCACCCCCTATTCCAAGGCATAACATTTTAATTTCGTTTTACGGAAGGTCGGTCGCTTTTGTTTCCAATTATTTTCATCTAATGACCAAAATGAAGACATTTTCCCCTGTCTATGGGGAAATTTTCTCCTGCACGTCTGATTGGTTGAGAGGTTGGGTGGGCTTTTGTCTCAGGGAGGCCCTACCTTCTCTACCCTTTCCCCTCAGGTTATTCTCTCCCTTTCTCTCACTTTCTCTCACTTCTCTCATATCCCTTGTTAGGCCTCTCATCCGCTTTCTTCTACACATGTGTTTTGTTCAGCTGAATCTTATTCAATGTCATTAATGACCCCATTATTGATCCTCTCTCACTCGTCGTGGTGGTGGATATTACTCACATTACTCACCAGTTGTTGATCATTTGAACTGGTCGATGATTGTAGTAACTTGTGGTTACAGAATGATCATTATTACAATTAAGAGGGTCAATATTATTGGGAGCCGGTCGGCCGAGTGGACAGCACGCTGGACTTGTGATCCTGTGGTCCTGGGTTCGATCCCAGGCGCCGGCGAGAAACAATGGGCAGAGTTTCTTTCACCCAATGCTCCTGTTACCTAGCAGTAAAATAGGTACCTGCGTGTTAGTCAGCTGTCACGGGCTGCTTCATAGGGGTGGAGGCCTGGTCGAGGACTGGGCCGCGGGGACACTGAAAGCCCCGAAATCATCTCAAGATAACCTCAAGATATCAAGAATAAGGTTAAATTGGTGGCCATCACTCCCTTTTAACTTAATCTATTCAAACCTGACACGTCGGAACCTAACCTAACCTAATCTGACCTAACCTAACCTATTCTAACCTAACCTAACCTATTCTAACCAAACCTAACCTAACCTAATCTGACCTAACCTAACCTAACCTAATCTGACCTAACCTAACCTAACCTAACCTAACCTATTCTAACCAAACCTAACCTAACCTAATCTGACCTAACCTAACCTAACCTAATCTGACCTAACCTAACCTATTCTAACCTAACCTAACCTATTCTAACCAAACCTAACCTAACCTAATCTGACCTAACCTAACCTAACCTAATCTGACCTAACCTAACCTAACCTAATCTGACCTAACCTAACCTAACCTAACCTATTCTAACCAAACGTAACGTAATATAATCTAACCTGATCTGACCTAGACGCTTTATACTTATGCTGACCGTGTACCGGGAGAGATGAGACAGATCTCACGTCTTAGAACATGTAAAATTGGCCACCTGAAAAAATTAAAGGATATTGGATAGACTAAAATCTGCGATAGGAGAACGGGGTTGAAGCAACGTTGGCGCATCACGTTGGCCTTCGAGGATGGAACGCCGACCCCTAGATGAAGCGGGTTCGTCGTTGTACCAACTAGTCCAAGTGGATGGACTTGGACCAGTAGGGGGGATCGAACGCTCGCCATACAAAAAGCAAGATCGTCATTATGTCGACCATTCTAAGTTGATAGACGCTAAGGGGAAGAATTGTCACGGAAAAAACATTTTGAAAAAGCCACATACAAATGGGTTGGAACTAAAGATACCATCTGAAGCAAGCATTCTATATGCCTGATCTCTATGAGAAATAGATCTGGATCTATTTTATTTGGAAAAATAGATCTCATTCCGACTGAATGAGGGAAGGGGAGGAAATTATCAGGGGAAATGCGCCAAGCCATTTCGAGTATATAGTACTTGGAAGGGATCAGGATAAGGATTTGGGATAAAACGAGGAAAGGAATGGTGTCCAACCACTTGGACGGTCGGGGATTGAACGCCGACCTGCATTAAGCGAGACCGTCGCTCTACCGTCCAGCCCAAATGGTCCAACTAAATGAGTCTGCCTTGAAGATGCCAAGTCCAAGAACCTGTATGGAAAAGCCACAGAAAATGCCCTCTTAAAGGTGTCACCTGAATGAGCTCCAGAAAATTCCAGAGACATCATTTGAAAGTCTCGGAAAGTCTCTCTGAAAGCGATTTCCTGGAAAATGATTTTCTGAAAGAGGTTTCCTGGAAGGGAAAGAAGTCATCAGCCGCCCATTAGATAATTGTCTTAGCAATGTAATTAAAATCTTTACACTCGTCTCGAAGGGTCTTAATTAGTCCGTTGCGGTCAATTGCCTCGTTGAGGTCTCGATGGTTTTTAATTGGTTCGTTGCGGCCAATTTAAGGCGAACAGAGAGTAGGGCTCAATAGGATGATCTTGTTGGTGCGAGGAGTCTAAATGTTGCACTAAATGGGGGTGTAACTAATTTGGAAATTGCAGTAGTTGCCGTTGTAATGGTAGCAGGAATAGTTGTCTTAATGTTGGTCTTTGATATAATATAAGTGCCAGTGCATCAGGAGATGTTCAAGAGTAAGATTGACTCTAAACACTAATTTATAGGGTCTTAGTGGTAGAGTTGGGTACGTGCTCGACTCATAATCGGGAATCCCGGGATCGAATCCCAGGAAATGGTTAGCCACTTTTCAATCACTTAATATCAATGTTTACCTAGCAGTAAATAGGTCCCTGGTAGTTAGTCAACTGTTGTGGGTTGCATCCTGGGGATGGTCAGTAATTGGCCTGGAACTAGGTAAGCCTAAGTAGAGCCTTCCTGTCCCCGAGAACGGGAATTACATAAATAGTATTAAAGTCATATATGCTTAATTGCAGTGATGAATATTTAGGTGTAGGTAGATCAGTACAGTAGCAGACATGTATGCACAGTTGTAGTCATGTGTATAGACAGTTCTCTTCATGTATGCATAGTTATAGTAATGCATGCAGAGTTGTAGTCATGTATGTATACACAGATGTTCCTACCACCTCACCTAGCTCTTCTTCTCTCTCTCCTCTCTGGCCTTAAATTCATTCATATATATATATATATATATATATATATATATATATATATATATATATATATATATATATATATATATATATGACAATGTCAGACCACGGAGGAAAATGAAACAGGAATTTCCTTAAGTTCATTCCTTCTGAAGATGTATTTAATATACGAAAGTACTTAAGGAAATTCCTGTTTCATTTTCCTCCGTGGTCTGACATTGTCACATTCTTAATCACGTGTTTATTTTCGTGATATACACACACACATATATATATATATATATATATATATATATATATATATATATATATATATATATATATATATATATATATATATATATATATATATATTGTGACGGTAAAGTGTTGGAGTGTTGATGTTCGGCAGTCCTCCAATGGCAGGTGGCAATGCCTTGTCACACTTACAGAAAAAAAAGAGACTGCTTGCCTGTTTGCCTGTGGTAAGGTAATGGGAAGACACGCAAAACACAAAATATAAACAATGAAATTTTAATTACTTTAGAAAACAAGATTTGAACAAAGACAATCCCTTGGCTTACGTAAAATTCAAAACAAGTCAACAAACAAAACATGAATAATTAATAGATGTGAAAATTTACTCTAATATAAAATAAAGTGCAAGACAATAATAATAAATCAGGTGCTGAGAATATTGGCTAGAGCTGCCACCTCCCTTAGTACACGACAGGCAGGGCTTAGTCTACCAGAGAGAGATGTCAACTTCTAAGAGCACAAAGATATTCTGAGGAGGACAGCGTGAGCTGGCCCAGACGTCGACTCAGGTAGAGGGTGTGAGTGCAGGTGCAGGTGCTGTCGGCGATACACCAGCCAATCAGGAGCAGGCAGGCGGAGAATGGGTAGTTTGCTCGTTGACGGCAGGTGGAGAGCCGGCGTGTCTGGTGGTGCAAGGTACGCTTTGCTTCCTGGGCAAAACGTTTGGCGATACTGGTGGACGTATCTTCAATATAGTATCTTGTACTTGTAGAATGACGTAAATGATATAGGGAAGAGCAGGCTCAATCTCTCTTGAAAGAGATTATCGTCACAATATATATATATATATATATATATTCTTTGCCCTGGTCGATCAGTTTCTCTGCAGATCTATCTCTGTTTGTCTGTATGTTTACGTCTCTCTCTTTCTCATTCTTTGTTTTATTATTTATGTCTATAACTGCCTGTCTCTGTCTCTTTTTGCTCTCTGATTTTTTTTTATAAATAATAGAATATTCTATTATTGGCATGTGGGTGGTCGCTAGTCGGACTAGCCTGGCGATATTATGGTTACCCACTTCGACAAAGGGGCGGGACTTGAGAATAGTTTATAGTACTATTACAAAATATACATATTTTCTGCCCATATACTGCCCGAAGCGCTTTGCGTAATAGTGGCTTTAGGCATTGTATGTACTAGCTCTATCTATAAATTCATCAATATTTGTATCATCCCTTATATGTATGTACTTTACCTAACTGAATTTTTGAATTTGAATTTGAAAAATACTTGTTTTGAAATTGTTTTCAAAATATTTAGGTGTAGCCGGCGGGCAGTGTCAAATATAGTCTTGGGGGTCAGATTGTGACCCCTGGCACACTGTTCTCTCTTGAATTATGGCAACTCTACCCAGCCTATGTCTCTCTCATATCGTAGACCATTTCCCCCATCAAGGTGAGTGAAGCTGGCCATAAACATCTGGCCTCTAACCATGGACAGACATTCCCTCTTATATAAATTAGTAACTCCTCGTTTCAAGGAATTACACGCTTAGATTCCCATATACACCTTAAACACTGAAACTAATCAGTCATATATAAAAACACATACACCCACACACAAGAACTTTTTCAGTATCAGAGTAGTTAACAGGTGGAATGCATTAAGCAGTGATGTGGTGGAGGCTGACTCCATACACAGTTTCAAGTGTAGATATGATAGAGCCCAATAGGCTCAGGAACCTGTACACCTGTTGATTGACAGTTGAGAGGCGGTACCAAAGAACCAGAGCTCAACCCCCCGCAAGCACAACTAGTTGCATGAGCACAACTTGGCGAATACATTGCACAAACCCACACACACAAACGCCCTCAAAAACCCTTTCTATCCCCCCCCCACACACACATATACACAAAAGAGCAACCATTCCTCCCTACAAACACAACCGAGCAACAACAACTCTACACAACCACAACACAACATCTGCACAAGCGATCAAACCATTCCTTCGTCCTTTCGTCTCCATCTCTCAACAGCCCTCCATAAAAGCTCTCCATTTCTACCCCTACTCCAAAAAAGTGGAGGTGAAGAGAGGGGCGGGTGGGGGGAGGGGGGGGGGGGTTGGACTTGAACGATAGCTGGTAAATTGTTTCGACGTTTTTCACTTCTCTCGGTCAATTGATGGCGGTAACGAGGTTGAAGTTGACAAAGGCGGTCACTTGTTTCCAATTTTTATCACTTAGCTGGATCACGGGGAGTGTGTGTGTGTGTGTGTGTGTGTGTGTGTGTGTGTGTGTGTGTGTGTGTGTGTGTGTGTGTGTGTGTGTGTGTTTTGAGTGGGTGAGGAGGACTGTGTGTGTTTCAGAAAAAGAGAAAGAGCTAGAGAGAGAGAGAGAGAGAGAGAGAGAGAGAGAGAGAGAGAGAGAGAGAGAGAGAGAGAGAGAGAGAGAGAGAGAAAGGTAGAGAGAGAAAGCTAGAGAGAGAGAGAGAGAGAGAGAGAGAGATAGATAGAGAGAGAGAGAGAGAGAGAGAGAGAGAGAGAGAGAGAGAGAGAGAGAGAGAGAGAGAGAGAGAGAGAGAGAGAAAGGTAGAGAGAGAGAAAGCTAGAGAGAGAGAAAGCTAGAGAGAGAGAGAGAGCTAGAGAGAGAGAGAGATAAAGAGAGAAAAAAAAATCGAAAATGCTGAGTATAGAAAATTGTATTTTGGTCCTGCGGTCATTTAACTCATTTACATTATTTTTTTGTGTCTCTCTGTTGGGAGTGTTTTGGTTCACCCGGTTTTTGTTTCATTTAAGCAACGGAAGAGAACATCATCATGATTTCCATCCTTCTCTCAGATTATCTCCTGTTTCCTCCTATCCTGACTCCTATCCTGACCTGATCTTCATCCTTACTCTCATTGTTTACTCAGATTTCATCACTTTTTCCATTCAGTCTCTGCTTTAGTCACATTCTCCTTCACCTAGTCTTCCTTATAGTCTATTTTCTCTTCTCCATCTTATCCTCACTCTCTTGCTCCTCCTTCTTCTCTTCCTCCTCCTCCTCCTCCTCCTCGGCCTTCTCTTCCTTCCAACTGATCACAATTCATTGGATCCTTGTATCAAGCTCCCTGATAATTGTCTCGACTTGTTCCTCTTTTTGCTGTTGAAGGAAATAGAATTTTCTTACATTGTTGTGTGCGTGTGTGTGTGTGTGTGTGTGTGTGTGTGCGTGTGCGTGTGTGTGTGTGTGTGTGTGTGCGTGTGCGTGTGTGTGTGTGTGTGTGTGTGTGTGTGTGTGTGTGTGTGTGTGTGTGTGTGTGTGTGTGTGTGTGTGTGTGTGTGTGTGTGTGTTTGTGTGTGTGTGTGTGTGTGTGTTTGTGTGTGTGTGTGTGTGTGTGTTTTACTACGTGTATTTACTATTTGTGCCCACAAGATCGAGCTGTAAGCTCTTGGACCCCGACTTTCTAACCGTCGGTTGTCCAACGTACTGACTTCCAACCGAGTTTTCTCTACCACATCTACTACATATATACCCCCGCCCTCCAAACACAATATCTACTTTTGAAATCATCAATGGAGTTTGCTTCTACAGCCTGCTCGCTTAGTTCATTACATTTTCTACTCTTCATATACTAAAAGAAAGCTTTGTAACATCTCAATGACTGAACAAATTCACACTATCTTGATGAGGATTCGAACCTATGCGTTGGACATTCCCAGACGCGCTCTAGTCAACTGTATCACGACATGGTCAAAAGAACTGCAACCTGGAGTGCTACGAGAACACCGGACTGGGGCTTCGTGACTACAGGCTGTTCCTCAGTGACTTGTAAACGCTCTCAATACACATTGTGCCATCGCGTGTCCCACACACATTCTCCTATGGACAAAAATCGTGCTTTTTCAGGGGCTATCCTCGGCCACGGGAGGGAAGGGAGGGAGGGGTGAGCGTGGTAGGTGGGAGGGTGTGTGGGGGTGAGCGTGGTAGGTGGGAGGGTGTGTGGGGGTGAACTGGACATTGGGTACTCAGACACCACCAGGGAACCATTCTAGTTATATATTAAAGTTATATATTAATGATAATTACATCAGTATGCAGGCGAGGAGTCACAATAACGTGGCTGAAATATGTTGACCAGACCACACACTAGAAAGTGAAGGGACGACGACGTTTCGGTCCGTCCTGGACCATTCTCAAGTCGATTGTGAGAATGGTCCAGGACGGACCGAAACGTCGTCGTCCCTTCACTTTCTAGTGTGTGGTCTGGTCAACAATTACATCAGTATTTCTTCTTTCACTTCTAATATTAATACCAAGACTAGTTCTACTACTACTGTTGATACTACTGCTACTGTCACTACTACTACTACTATTAGTACTAAACCCTTGAACTATATGTTTAACACATCTCTAACCCTGTCCATGGAGGACAGAAGAAAATGTATATATGCTGGTTAGCATTGTAAATGTCTGGCCACGTCTGTGGTAGAAAATAATAATAATAATAAAACTGCTACTAGTATTAATGGTAATAATTAAAGTATCTGAACTAAGCTGTACCACTACAGTTCCTCAGTAAGCTTCCACTGGAGAAGTCAAGTGAGGGGTTCTAGTGAGGGGTTCTAGTGAGGTACCTCCTCAGGTGAGACAACGACCTCATTACCTCAAGTGACTCACGAATAAAGTAATATCACCAGCTTCACTTTAATGAATTTCTTCTTAAAAATTTTCTTTCTCGTAAAATTTCTCAAAATATCAAATATTTTTTTAGGAATATATTGGAGAATATTTTTTGAATATTCATTATCATCAATGATTCTTAAGTGCTAGTTTATTATATTATTTTAAAACAATTTTATATAAATTTAAAATAATATATAAATATATATATATAAATTTATAATTTATTATAATAAATTTATATAAATTTATTTTAAGTTTATATAAAAATATAATAATTTTCAATAATATGGGATGGACACTACACAGGAAGGTCCTGGTCACTCGACCTCACACAACACAATAAATGTAAGTTGAGTGAGTTGAGTTGAGTGTGTGTTGCAGTTCCAATGAATGCCGAGGGATAGAAGATAGACTAAGTACATGGATGTATACACGGATTGATGTCATTGAGGGGCCGTGTGGACATGAGCGTGTACACGGAATAATAATGACGTATAGGGCTGTGTGTATACAAGTGAAGGTTACCTTACCTTGCGATGATTTCGTGGTTCAATGTCCCCGCGGCCCGGTCCTCGACCAGGTCTCCTGAGGAGGGGACGAGCTTCCTCCAGACGTTTGTTTGTCTTGGAAGAAAAGCAGCCACTTGAAGACAGGTATGATTCCACGCCGGGTTTCCCTGACAAGCAGATAAAATGGAGATTCCTGGAAGAGGCGAGTGAAGGTACTCACCGGGGTAGAGGGAGAGTGAGAGGGGAGAGATAACAAGGAGAAAAGGGGGGGGGGGGAAGGTCACTATTCTGTCTCTTCTCTTTCTCCTCTTGAATAAGTAGTTGTTGTTTTTTCTATCACAGACGTGGCCACACATTTACAATGCTAAACAGCATATATACATTTTCTTCTGTCCTCCATGGACAAGGTTAGAGATGTGTTAAACGTATAGTTCAAGGGTTTATTGAACAATCAACACAGAAGGTGATTCGGTGCTTTTAAGATGCTAAGCTAACCTACATACGTAAATACATAGATACACAGATTTACGTATGCTGCGATTGAGGTGGTTAGAGAAGTAGGAAGGATAGGTAAGGGAGAGTAGGTTGTGGGGCTACGGTGGATAGGGATAAGATGGTGACAAAGGGGAAGTGAGGAGGAAAATAGGGGTCTAGCAAGTAAAAGTTGTATACAATTATATATCAACATGTCTTGTGTTTACCTAATGATTGTTCTGAGGATCTACGTCCCCGGGGCCCGGTCTCTGACCAGGCCTCTTGATTGGTGGTTGGTCAACCAGACTGTTGGATGCGGATGACGGTCATATCACAGTTTGGTTGATCATATATCGTTTGAATGCGTTTGTGGAATTCTCGTTTGAACACTGTGAGAGGTTGGCCAGTTATGCCCCTTATGTGTACCTCGTTGTAAGTCCTGAGCCTTTGGTGTTGATTGAGCTCCCCAGATTGAGTTCTGGGGCTCTCTCAGCCTATAGAGCCCCAAGTTGTTGAAGAGTATCATCATTAGCATGGCCAGATTGAGTTCTGGGGCTCTCTCTCTCAACCTAGAGACTAGCCCCAGGTTCTTAAAGAATATCATCACTGCTTTGCCATCTCTTGTTTGAAAAGTTCTTGTTATCCAATCTTGTTGTTGTCACAGCTACTCTGTTTTGTGTGGTTTAAAGGTAAGCTCTTCCGACTGATTATCCCCAAATCTTTTACTCTTTTGTTCTATAGTGGGATTTGACAGCGTTTTATATATGGTTTTCATTTTTATATTTTCATTTTTTCCATATGAGCTGGAATTCAGTAAACATATTATTTTCTGTGGCCCATTGAAATACCTGATTTACATCAGATTGGAGGTTTGTTGTGTTTTGTCGACTCATAAAAATCCAGGTGTCGTTTGCAAAGGATGATAAGGTTCTGTAGTTTGTGTCCTTGTCTATGTTCAATATGAGAATCAAAAAAGGTATTCGAGCAGGAGCAGTACCCCTGAGGAACTCTCAGTAACATCGACTTGAGAATAGTCCAGGACGGACCGAAACGTCGTCGTCCCTTCACTCTTTAGTGTGTGGTCTGGTCAACAAAAAGTACCCTGAGCTTTTCATGGTGAGTTATCCGGATTGTACTTTTGTATCCGGATTTTGTATTGTTTCCGGATTGTACTTGACTATTACACGTATAGTATGATTTGTTGTATTTTGAAGCTTAGAATGATAGTACATTCTTGTTAATTCTTCATCATCACTACTACAGCCCTTATCACTACCACCAGACACCACCACCATCACTACCATCAACGACTTCACCACCACCACAGACACCACCACCACTACCACCAACACAGACCTCACCACCCCCACTACCACCAACGACTTCACCACCACAATCCTGCAAAACAAAAAAACAACAGAACGAGGCTATATTATCCTCAGGTTATAATTGGCAGAGGCGAAACTATGACGAAGCCAACCTATTTACTTAATGGAATTGGTGCCAGACAAGCCAATTACGAGACGTTTTTTGACAGAGGGAGAAGCTAAGTCGACCCCCTCGCGCGCCTGCCAATTATGGAACTGATTTTTTCTTTCATTTCCGGATGATGAGTGTGTGTGTGTGTGTGTGTGTGTGTGTGTGTGTGTGTGTGTGTGTGTGTGTGTGTGTGTGTGTGTGTGTGTACTCACCTAGTTGTACTCACATAGTTGTGCTTGCGGGGTTGAGCTCTGGCTCTTTGGTCCCGCCTCTCAACCGTCAACTCTCAACACACACACTGTGTGTGAGTGTGTACTTCCCTAGATGCGTTTATATGGTCGATCACTAGCTCCCTAACCCCGCCTTTCCAGCTCCTGGTTCTCGATTTAATTCCATTTTGAACCTTTTACTGAATTTGCCTCAGCGGTCTTAGTAAGTTCTCGAGGGACTTGACTGCGAGATTCTTGTGTTTCTTGCGGGTCCTTGGGACAAGGAACGTGACGAATAACGCTGTTTTCGGTCCAGGACGGACCGAAACGTCGTCGTTTATATATTTTCTGACGTATGTTTTGGGCATCACATCTTCAATTACAAGATGCTTGTTCATTTGATGCATGTGTAATGAAGGGCGAAGAGGTAGAACAGCCTATTGATAGAGCTCGGGTGCATAGGGGAATTGTGTAAAAATCCTGGTTTGTGTCTCGGAGAGGCTGCAGGATCCGAGTAAAGTCAGTAGAACTTCCGGTTGCAATTCTTTTGACCATGTCGTAGCTCAGTTGATTAAGGCAGCGTCTGGGATGCTCTCGGACGTAGGTTCGAACCTTCGTCACGGCCCTTGTGGATTTGTTCATTTGATGCATCACGCTATTGTGATTTCTGTGTGTAATTACGTTTCAATTCTCTGCGGTGACTCTAATTCGGATAATGGCACCTACCTTGAGGTGCTTCCGGGGCTCAGTGTCCCCGCGGCCCGGTCGTCGACCAGGCCTCCAGCAAAAGCATCATTCTCAAGTACTAATACAATCATTTAGTAAGAAGCAAAAGCTGTTTCACGAATACTGAGACAATCGTGGGTAACAATACTGAGACAATCGTGGGTAACAATACTGAGACAATCGTGGGTAACAATCACTTTGACTTTTTTTGTGAAAGTCTTTAAATTATATTTTTAATTTGATTCATTGTATTTCATTTACCTCTACAGCCTCTTAATAAACGAGAAGTTCGGGCTCGAACCCGCATCCTTGGACTTCTGTGAGGTCATCATGGTTCAGTCGGTAGTACGTGTGTCTGGGCAGTCCAGGGACGCATGTTCGATCCTATTGTACTGCTTCCATTTTTTTCTTATGGATACATCATATGATTTCATTGTGCAGAACTTTTCAACATTATTCCTTTTACAACACTCTTCAGCATTATATTCCCAGGCGGGATAGAAATAGCTTAGCACATATCCCTTCACCTAATGCAACTGTTCACCTTGCAGTAAATAGGTACCAGGGAGTTAGGCACCTGTTGATCGGTTGCAAATTTTGAGAAGGTCAGTGGTTCGACCCCTGGGGTGGAAAACCTCATTATAATAAGGTGTATTACCCGAAGAGATCATGACCATTAAGCCAGCCTAAACGAGCTAAAGCAATCCAAGCACGAAACCACGTTGATGTCTCCCCCGTGGATCACTGGCTTGCTAAATTGCAACAGGATTCGAAACGAGATTTCTCCTCAAATTCCATTGCATTTAATATGAAATGTATATATACTAGCGAGCACCCTTCCCCAGATTATTTCGCGCATCACTTGCTATATCACAATACCTACCCCCAATCATTCTCGAATATGCAATCCGGAATTAATCTCCGCAGCTCGATAGCACAACCCCATCAGCTGGTCCTCAGTGCGACTAATATTTACACAAATCTGTTACATAATTACGTCCACCGGACCATAACTTGACAAATACAACAAGTTCAGGGTATATAACCAGGCCAAACACGGCTGATGTAGAGGAGAAGCGGGTAGATTAATACGAGGGAGGAGGGTAGATGTTGGTGGTGGTGCTGGTGCTGGTAGTGCTGGTAGTGGTGTTGTTGTCTGTGGTAGGGGGAGGGGGCTTCCTAGGCGCCCCCTACTGTCGATGAGGAGGGAGAGACGCTGTGTGTGTGTGTGTGTGTGTGTGTGTGTGTGTGTGTGTGTGTGTGTGTGTGTGTGTGTGTGTGTGTGTGTGTGTGTGTGTGTGTGTGTGACTCATTCCACTTGATGACTTTCGTTCGGTTAATCAATTTTTTTCGTTTCTCCATCAAAAAAATTTGATTAAGTTATGTACCGTTTATTCAAATATTTTATTTTAATATTATATTTGTATGCCACTTAAGTATTATGTTATATTTAACCCTCTGAATCTATTGAAAAAAAATTGCGTCATGATTTGCCTCAAAAATATAATTTTGCTTCATGGGTAGAAGTTGAGAGCAACTCGTCCTGTAAAGGTTTTCTAGCGAGGACAATATTGGACAGTGTCAATCTTCATGTGGGTTGACCGTTCAAGTGGCGGGGCACCATTCCTTCCCACCGTCCCATCCCAAATCCTTATCCTGACCCCTTCCAAGTGCTAAATAGTCGTAATGGCTTGGCGCTTTCTACTGATAGTTCCATTTCCTTCATATGATGTTCAGAGTGCACTTATACTCTCCTCAACAAAACAAAACGCTCATATCCCAGCTCCTTGTCCTCTTGGGCTGGACGGTAGAGCGACAGTCTCGCTTCATGCAGGTCGGCGTTCAATCCCCGATCGTCGAAGTGGTTGGGTACAATTCCTTCATCCCCCGTCCCATCCCAAAATCCTTATCCGAACCCCTTCCTAGTGCTATATAGTCATAATGGCTTAGCGCTTTCCCCCTGATAATTTATTTATTAACATATATTAGGATTAGTAACAAACACGAAGATGGAATTAGAAACAAAAAATGAGGAGAGAAAATATCAAAACAAACACAAGAAAATAGAACCAAAAATAAAGTTGAACAGTGAGGCTTAATTAAGACAAGAGAGCAAGAAGGATATAAAAATGTGTTAATTATTAACGTAGAGAACCATTATAACCTGGAAGGCACTAGCCTCGGGGCGACGCTCTCCATGTCAACAAACACTTGACTCGCCTCATTTGGGCAAGACCTCATATTTTCAGCCACGGTAAATATATATTTTTTGAGTCAAAAAACTACAATAGAGAAACGCCACCTGAAAGAAGCCAGGCCTTCAGTGCTACTAGCTTCACTATACACTATCTTTTATCACTGTCACCATCTTATGTATGCATAATCGTATTGACTATAACCATGTTAAATACGACCATGTTTATGACTGTAAGTATCTTTAAATTGTAGATGAGATGTACATCATTGTAGCCATCGCACGCGCGTGTGTGTACTCACCTATTTGTGCTTGCGGGGGTTGAGGTTTGTCTCTTTGGCCCCGCCTCTCAACTGGTGTACATATTCCCGAGCCTACTGGGCTCGGTGTGTGTGTGTGTGTGTAAATGAGAAATTTATTCACATTTCTTAAATAAATTAGATCGTTCTTGTCTAGTTGTTGTTGTTGTTTTATGGCTCCTGTCACCTACCTTCATCTGGAGCCTAATCTTGAAACCATTTACAAAATAATTCATATCATCAAACACTTAAAATCAGAGAATAATCTCTATAATTATGTCCATCAGCTACAGTGCTGCTCCCTGCATCAATAATTATATATATAATCATCATGACAACTTTTCACAGATCAGTGATCAAAAATTATAGAGCACTATAATCTGCCCCTCGATCAGGGTAAAATAGACCTATCGTACCTGGGTATAATCTCTGATGAAGGTACGATTAGAGGATTTTAAAAGCGTTTTATTAACAATTTCGAAACTCAGCTGACACCTGCTCAGGTAAGATGGGGGAAGATAGAGGGAGAGACTGGTGATGGTGGTGCGATATTGTGCTTCCTTGATTGTTGTGATGGTGGTGGTGCTGGTAGTGTGGGGGGAGAATGGTGATGATGGTGGTAGTGTGGAGGGGGAGGGGATAGTGGTGATGGTGGTAGTGTGGGGGGAGAATGGTGATAGTGTGGAGGGGGGGGATAGTGGTGATGGTGGTAGTGTGGGTGATGATGATGATAGTGCTGGTCACCCCTCCCCCTTCCTGACTAGTCCCCCCTCTTCCCCCCCTCCCTATCCGCTTAGCCACTTTTTTCCTTTCATAAAATATATTATTAGAGAGTTATGAAACTATTGTATGATTTAAGGAATATTTTTTCTGGTGATAAACTCTTAGGGCGTCTCAATCAATATTTCACACCTGATCAGAATTGAATCCGTGATATCGGATAGGGAAGGGAGTATAGTTACTAATATTTATCAAATCATTTAACTTATGTCTACTCCGACCAGCCTATGTCCTTCCTATACCCCAGACCATTGTTTTTACAAAGTTTGGTAAGGCCTGAACCAAGTATATGGCCTCCAACTTTGGACAAACCTCTCTCTCTCTCTCTCTCTCTCTCTCTCTCTCTCTCTCTCTCTCTCTCTCTCTCTCTCTCTCTCTCTCTCTCTATATATATATATATATATATATATATATATATATATATATATATATATATATATATATATATATAGAGAGAGAGAGAGAGAGAGAGAGAGAGAGAGAGAGAGAGAGAGAGAGAGAGAGAGATATTGCATCGACTAACTACTATCTCTCTTCACACATCTCTTCTTTCCGAAGATTCCTCCCTATTCTCCACCCCCCACCCCCTACTCTCCACACTCCTCTCCCTACTCTCCACACACCCCTTCCCTCCCTACTCCCTACACACTCCTTCCCTCTCTACGTGGCATCCTCCCCTATACATATATCTTTCCTAATGCAGGAACATTCCGCATGATAAACCAGGAACTGCATTTCTCTCGTATATCCTCCCCATTACTGCATACTCCTCTCTTCAGCCATTAAAGGCTTTCCTCTTATATTTTATAGTCTGCCCACTCCGCACCAACCATCAATTAAGCCTCAATACAATTCTACTCTAACGACCATTAGTGCGGCCTCAACGGGGCCATTGGGCCATCAGCTGCAGATGATCAGATGCATTGCACGTTGCAACAATAACAAGGGTAGAACTGCATTGCAAGTGACACGGCAGTGTTGACATCAGACAGGTTATATATTGTTTGATTTCAGTGAGTTATTAGGGGGTTTACCGTACTATTTGCTGTGATTTAGTGCGATAAAGCAATTAAATATTTACATCAAAATGTAATAAAGGTAAATACATATCAAAGGTTACAGAAACATAAATGTAAATGAATATATTAGAAATAAGTCACCCCCCGTGTCAGCAGTCGATGGCAGTGTGGTCAGCCAAACGGAAACTAGTATATTTACTGGTATACCAGATTAAATATAAAAGAGCCGTTGGGTAGGGAAGGCTGTTAAAGTTAAAGAATATGGAGTATTTTCCATACCTAAGAAGCCTTATATTGTATTAATATTGCGAGTTTATTTTAGAGTTTTGGCTATTCTTTCTGAGTGAAACAGAGAGCTTCACATGCATAGTTTTCATTGATCCGACACATTTTGGAATTCACGAAGCTGTTTCCCGTTTTCTGCCAGCATTGTGTACACTTTATCGTGGTTCCTCCCAGACCCTCATCAACAAAGTGCCGTCGGCCGGTTCACGACGTATTAGATATTGACTTATTTCTACGTACGTTAATATGTGATAAGCTTCATTCACCTCCAGATCTGTACTGTCAACACTCTGTCGCAGCCCATCACTCTAAAGTGAAAGTACTTATTGTAACTATTTGCTCGAAAATACCAATATGTTGGTACTTGGTACTATGTTGGTACAACCAAGAAAGTTGACTTTTGTATTACTGAATTTGGTAAAACCAGAAACCGCAACCTAATAATTAGACCTAATCTATCCTTGCATAGATGCTTCTGGAATCCTTTCCTTATTGCAGTTGTTCATAGCATAGCATAGTTCATTAGGGAGCCGGTCGGCCGAGCGGACAGCACGCTGGGCTTGTGATCCTGGGGTCCCGGGTTCGATCCCGGGCGCCGGCGAGAAACAATGGGCAGAGTTTCTTTCACCCTATGCCCCTGTTACCTAGCAGTAAAATAGGTACCTGGGTGTTAGTCAGCTGTCACGGGCTGCTTCCTGGGGGGTGGAGGCCTGGTCGAGAACCGGGCCGCGGAGACACTAAAGCCCCGAAATCATCTCAAGATAACCTCAAGATAGCATGGCTGATAGAGTTACAGTCTCCAGCTCTGCGGGTAGGAGGTGCCGCATATGTGTGTTTTAATGGTTCACCCACGTACTGCAAATACAAATGAACAAATTCACAAGGGCCGTGACGAGGATTCGAACCTGTGTCCGAGAGCATCCCAGACGCTGCCTTAATCGACTGAGCTCGAGTGCATGGGGGGAGTTGTGTAAAAGCCTGGTTTGTGTCTCGTAGAGGCTGCAGGATCCAGTAAGTTCAGTAGAACTTCGGTTTCAACTCTTTTGATCATGTCGTAGCTCAGTCGATTAAGGCAGCGTCTGGGATGCTCTCGGACGCAGGTTCGAATCCTCGACACGGCCCTTGTGGATTTGTTCATTTGATGCATCACGCTATAGTGATTTCTGTGTGCAAATACAAATCATCGCCAACAGAACCCAAAACTCCTAACCTAACGTATCCTATTGCTATACACAAAATTATTATATCCATTTATATAAATTTATTTTCGAGAAAATAAAGCTTTCGTTACGCGCACGTTGAAATTGACAAGTGTGTCTTTAAGGTCTGACGCAGCCATGGATAGTACATCCTATCGATTGTTTGCCGCAACTTGGTGAGGATAGGCGATAAAGTAGTAAAGAGGAAGTAACAAAGACGGGGGTAATAAAGAGAGGGATAGTAAAGAAGGGGGGGGTAGTAAAGAGAGATAGTAAAGAAGAGGGGTAGTAAAGAGAGGGTAGTAAAGAGAGATAGTAAAGAAGAGGGGTAGTAAAGAGAGGGTAGTAAAGAATATATAGTAAGAAGGGTTTCAAAGGATCACAAACACTAAGGACGGCTGACTGAGAATTTACGAGGGCGGCAAGTTGCGTGCGAAACTGGAATAAATACCAGGAACTGTAACATTTCCCCCTCGAGTACAAAAGCAAATACTTACATTGGCATGTCACTAGTTGAGTGCTTGGAACGCTGCTTAAAATGTTGATACGTAAATACCAACCTTAAGTGTACCTCGAGACGTTAGCAGGAAAGTTTATACGATCATTGTGCCTGTGTTGACCAAATCACACACTAGAAAGTGAAGGGACGACGACGTTTCGGTCCGTCCTGGACCATTCTCAAGTCGATGAATTTTCCAGACTCATCGACTTAAGTCTGTGTTATCCTCCCTCCGCCACACGATCCCAGCAGTTCACCCAAGCATTTGTGAAGCCTTTCCAGCTTCCCAGTCACCACGTCCAGAAGCACCACCTTCACCACAGTCACCACGTCCCCAAGCACACGGGTATTATTCCCAACTTTAATTACTGCGTGAAAATTGAATCAGCAAAGTGAATATGCGCGCCAAAACCATTCATGATTTTCCAATTTGGCGCCAAACAGGTGTCTTTGAAGTCTTTCAGACCACGGTGTGGCGTAATCCGTTGGTGATGTCCATTAGACGAGTCTGGCTGTCCCCTCTTCTCGCTTTGGCACCCTCCGTGGCCTTTGATGTCGTGTCAATGGCGGCCAGATGTAAATGTGTGTCCGAGTGGCCAGCCGAGTTGTCATCTGCACACATTATCTTCGTCCTTTATCGTACGGCCGCCGCTGGAAGGGTGCAAATCGACTGGATTATCGTACTGGAAGGGGAGAAATGTTGTGCATATTTTTTGTATTTCATGTGTTGATTTGTGGGTGTTGTGTCGAAAATATGTACACATGAGAACTTATGTAAATAAATATTATATACTAGAAGGGGCACCTGGGGTTGGTTGGGTCTCTTTCTGTCCCTTTATCCCTGAAGGAAAAGGAGTGCATGTGTTGATCTAAGGTGTTGTTGTAGCGCATGTTGACCGCAGGTGTTGATACAGTGCATGCGTTAACCGTAGGTATTACGCATGCACCAGGAATGTGTTCTTTGAGTACTCATATTCCCCAAACCCGTCCCGGGGCCAGGCTTGACTTGTGAGAGCTTGGTTCATCAGGCCATTGCTTGGAGCGGCCCGCAGGCCCACATATACACTATAATCCGGTTGGTCCGGCTCTTCTTGCAGGGAACTATCTATTTTTTTTCTTGGGGAATTCCAACTTGTTCATGCAATATTTTGTATACTTGTTTGGAGGATATTGCCCTCTGATGTTCATATATTGTTCTCTGATTGTCCCTATGACACCTCTACTCTTCACTTCTTAAGCACCTCCAAAGAGCCGAACATCAAAGGGTCTGAGGCGCCTACGTTGGTCTGCGAACCGCAAACACCAACAGTTTTGCTGATCAGAGTCCGGACCGGGACAGCAGGGGGTCCCTAAATCCACCATAAGGTAGCTATCAAAATTTAGCATACTAGATAAATTCGTTTTACAGTTAGTGACAGATGGTAATTTTGAAATAATTATATAGGATACAAGCTCCTATTAATTCCCAGAAAAAAGTGAATAATATGTTTTGTGTTTATCGACCAAAAGTCCCCACTACATGTTTAATAATTTTTTGAAGTTTTAAGGCAGATGGGCGAGTAATTCCGATGATTATATCGATGATAACACAACAGGTGCGTTGATATAACGCTAAAAATGATTAATTATCGATATATGTTGAAAAATTGTATACTCATAAAGATTAATTGGTAATTTACATTCTCATCAACAGAAAGCGTTACTATAGTGACGGATCCTCGCCAATGTTGCGTTAGATCACGCAAAGTTTGGTCTTATTCTGCTTGTTATCAATTTTTAATTATATGTCCTAATTAATTATGACACCGACACGTGTTGACACCTTCACACAAGTGCTGACACGTGTTGCAGATGCCCAGTGAATGTATTAAATAGATAAAGCCTTAAAACTTTCAATATCAATGGAGAAAAGAAAAAATTCCATCAGCAATACAGACTTCTGTTTACTCCAGTTACGCAAAAAGATATACAAGTTCAAATACATATATCTGTCCGTGTTCGTACCATTCAACGGGTGAATGAGCAGTCCGTGGTGAGCTAAAGACCTTGGTCGATGAACCCCCTTTCAATATGGTAATTATCTGCAGTGCCAAATTCTTATGTATTTTCAGATACAGAAACGGGCAGATGCCTTAAGCTTAGGGCTGAGCAGCCACTGTTGTCTTGACCAGATCAGTAGTGGGGTCAGGTGCAGTCTTGGAGACCTGGGACCTGATTCACGAAGCAATTACACAAGCACTTGCGAACGTGTACATCTTTCCTCAATCTTTGACGGCTTTGGTTACATTTATTAAACAGTTTACAAGCATGAAAACTTGCCAGTCAACTGTGGTTATTGTTATAAACAGCCTCCTGGTGCTTCGGAGCTCATTAACTGTTTAATAATTGTAAACAAAGCCGCCAAAGATTGAGAAAAGATGTTCAGGTTCGAAAGTACCCACGTAACTGCTTCGTGAATCTGGCTTTAGGTCAGCGGTGTTTCTCAAGAATACATCACAATTTCCTCTTCTCCTATTGGTTTAGAGCAATCAACAGCTCTTATTCAACGGCCACTTATTCAGCTTACGTACCAGTGATTATCTACCAGTATTCACCTATTTGTGCTTGCGGGGGTTGAGCTTCGGCTCTTTGATCCCGCCTCTCAACTATCAATCAACCCGTGTACAGATTTCTGATCTATTGGGCTCTATCATGTATACATTTGAAACTGTGTATGGAGTCAGCCTCCACCTCATCACTTCCAAATGCATTCCACTTGTTAACTACTCTTGACACTAAAACAGTTCTTTCTAATGTCTCTGTGGCTCATCTGGGTACTCAAGTTCCACCTGTGTTCCTTAGTGGGTGTGTTCCCTGTGTTAAATAAACAGTCTTTATCTACTTTTACCATTCCTCTGAGAATCTTGTATGTGGTGATCATATCTTCCCTAACTCTTCTGTCTTCCGGCGACGTGAGGCGTAGTTCCCGTAGGCTCTCATCCTAACTCAAACCAGTATTTATCTATCAGTGTCAAAGCATTCTATTTCTATAGAATACAAATTTATTAATAATTACATCACAATTCATGAACTAAATTTATTTATAGATTTAGTTCATGAATCAACACAATTTTAATTGAATTAAAGTAAACAACTCGGATACACCTCTCACTGAAAATATCTTGTACCCTCCTGCCCCTTGCTAGTTGCAGTTATGTCTAATATGACCATATATATATGTTGACCATCCCACACACTAGAAAATGAAGGGACAATCGACTTGAGAATGGTCCAGGACGGACCGAAACGTCGTCGTCCCTTCACCTTCTAGTGTGTGGATTGGTCAACATACTTCAGCCACGTTATTGTGACTCATCGTCTGCATATATATATATATATATATATATATATATATATATATATATATATATATATATATATATATATATATATATATATATATATATGTATATTTATATATATATATATATATATATATATATATATATATATATATATATGTATATATATATATATATATATATATATATATATATATATATATATATATATATATATATATATATATATATATATATATATATATATATATATTTATTCTGGACTATTTTTTGAGCTTAGGTATATAATTATCACGTCCATAATATACCTTGTATAGTTAATAGGCCATATACATAACACCGAAGCAAGAGTCTTTGGTTAGATCTTAGAATTGTAATGTTTAGTGAAAATAAGGATGTAGAGATTTGCAAATAAATGCGTGTCATTCCGCACGTACACACCTGGGCTCTCTCTCCCCTTGTTTACTCCAATCCATTTTATTTGTTGTTGACGCTGTGTACTAGACTTGAATCATATTATAATTGTTTCCCCCATATGAGAGAGAACGGTGTGACTTACAGGTGTCCGAAAACGATTATACTCCATTTGTGGTTTGTGGTGCTCCATGTGTTCAGTATTGATCCTGTACCGCTGAAATGAGCTAGGCTGTAAATTATACTTAATTACTGTCTGGAATTAGCAAAAAAAGTACAAGTCATGAGGGCCAGGTGAAAGATTGTTTATTTACTTATGATTTTGGCCTGTCTGAATGTGTCTGTGTTTGTCTATTTATTGGTAACCGTATCTACGCAGTCAGTGATGATATGAATTCAAAGTTTTGTATATAATCTGGAATGGGGTAATTGTGATTTTTTCCACTAAATATTTTATCATAAAATGTCGAAATAGGCTAATTGCACTCATTTGCGGTTTGTGGTAAGCTTACCAACATGTGCAGTATTGATCGTTGCAACATATAACGAAACAAGCTGTAAAATTGGAGCAAATTATCTGATTTAATATTACGAAATAAATTAGAGAAGTCAGTGCCACGGAACACAAAAGGTGGGCTTTTGTGTATGCTTGTGTTTGTGTATATAATCAAAGGTCATTAGTTTGTCTCGTGGCTTCTAGTCTTCTGTGTACAAGCTTTTATTTATCATAATGGGTGTTAGTTTGCCCTTTTAAAGGTACTCCACATGTTTTATCCACGAGTTGGAAGTTTTGGCGTAAATCAGATAGTTCGCTCGTTAAATTGTTAAGGGTCTACTTAGACCCCATATATGCAAGCGTCTTTTTCCCTCCTCGCTTCGCTTTTCCTAATAAATTGGACGGTATTATGTGTGCAAAACCTTCCTGGTCCATGGACAAACGCCGTGGCGACACGCAGGTTTCACGCGCAGGCTTGTGTTTACAAACACAGCTACACGTGGCCGAGCATATGTTTACAAACAGCCACACGCGGTCGAGCATATGTTTACAAACACAGCTACACGTGGCCGAGCATATGTTTACAAACAGCCACACGCGGTCGAGCATATGTTTACAAACAGCCACACGCGGTCGAGCATATGTTTACAAACAGCCACACGCGGCCGAGCATATGTTTACAAACAGCCACACGCGGTCGAGCATATGTTTACAAACAGCCACACGCGGCCGAGCATATGTTTACAAACACAGCTACACGCGGCCGAGCATATGTTTACAAACACAGCCCCACGCGGTCGAGCATATGTTTACAAACAGCCACACGCGGCCGAGCATGTGTTTACAAACAGCCACAAGCGGCCGAGCATATGTTTACAAACAGCCACACGCGGCCGAGCATATGTTTACAAACACAGCCACACGCGGTCGAGCTCGTGTTTACAAACAGACACACGCGGGCAAAGACGTGTTTACAACCACAGCCACCGTCTCGAGGCGATGTGACTTAGGTCGTACGGACCCGTAAGTACGCTGGAAACTGTTTCCCTTCACGACATAAGTTTGGTTGAGAAAGGAAAGCTCTACCTTAGCTTTTACGCTCTCGGGACTCCACTCCTTATATGTCTTACTCTGGCGCTCTGTGTTAGTTACAATCACCAACACCTACTTGTACGTTTTTTATCTTACAATTATCTTATCTCACAATCTTACAATTATCTTATCTCACAATCTTACAATTATCTGACAATTCTCTATCTCTTACAATTATCTTACAAGCTCATGCTTCATTATTCTCTTATTTAGCTTTCTTAAGCAAAATGACCATAGACTAAATCAAAAAGGGCCGCTTTTGTCTAATGACCCCCACCCCCTCCCCATAGGTCGCGTGTCGTTAAGTCCAACAAGCCTAGCTAGATTAAAGACAGCATACGGTTCAAGATACTTGCCATAACATAGACACACAGAAATCACAATAGCGTGATGCATCAAATGAACAACCTCTCGAACGTAGGTTCGAACTCTCATCACGGCCCTTGTGGATTTGGCCATAACATAGAGTGTACCAGATGCGGCACACACACACGGAATGACAACTGCGGCTTTAGCAAGTGTCAGTCACCGGTGTGTACTTCAGGAACATGGGCAAGGGTGCTTTCAGAGTACTTTTTTATTATTATTATTTTTATTATTATTATTATTATTATTATTATTATTATTATTATTATTATTATTATTATTATTATTATTATTATTTTCTACCACAGACGTGGCCACACATTTGCAATGCTAACCAGCATATATACATTTTCTTCTGTCCTCCATGGACAGGGTTAGAGTACTGTGGACACCTACGTGAGACCAGTACTAGTGTATGCAGCTCCGGTATAACGCCCTCACCTCAAGAAGCACAAAAGGAAACTAGAAAACGTATAAAGGTTTACTACAAGTTTGGAAGCAAAATTGAGAAGCTTCATTTGTGAGGAAAATATTAAGAAGCACGACCGAGCAACGTTAGAAAAATTGAGGAGAATGAAGAGACATGTGCGAGACATAAAAAGTTGTAAGAATGATTGACAAGGTAGACGAAGATGACATATTCAGATCAACAAGAGAGTTAGAGATCAGTGACCCTCATTTATATACCAACCTAACATAATGGCTCCTTTATCTCCTCTATTATAGTAGGTAGAGGAGACTAAATTCAGTTTCAGAATAATGTATTATGATCGTCTCCCTGTGTAGGGGACAGGAAGCCCGATTTAGCGATATTCTCCTAGGTCTGGCTTCATGCAGGTCGGCGTTCAATCCCCGACCATCCAAGTGATTGGTCACTATTCCTTCCCCCCGTCCCATCCCAAATCCTTATCCTGATCCCTTTCAAGTGCTATATAGTCGTAATGGCTTGGCGCTTTGCCCTAATAATTCCCTCCCTCCAAGGTCAATGACTGGACGTTGCTAGGATGCAACCTGCAACAATTTTCTAACTCCCAAGCCCCTATTTACTAGACTGTGAACTGAGGCATCAGTAGTTTACGGGATCACCATAGCCCGTGCTACATGGACATTTCGTTCTGAGTAGCTAAATCTATAACAACATGAGGCATCAGGTGTCTACCCGTCTAGGTAGCTGATGTTGTTGTTAAAGTTTTGCTACCTGGAACAAAAAGCTCCAAGTAGCACGGGCTATGGCGAACCCGTAGTGCCTAACAAGGTAGCGTGGTCCCAGGTTCGATCCCGGGCGCCGGCGAGAAACAATGGGCAGAGTTTCTTTCACCCTATGCCCCTGTTACCTAGCAATAAAATAGGTACCTGGGTGATAGTCAGCTGTCACGGGCTGCTTCCTGGGGGTGGAGGCCTGGTCGAGGACTGGGCCGCGGGGACACTAAAAAAAAGCCCCGAAATCATCTCAAGATAACGTGTCTACCCGTCTCGCTCTATCTGGGAACTGAATTCGGGAGACCAGGAGCTGAAGCTGGACCCAGCAAGCAAGGCTTGATGAGTACTCATCCACAATCACGTAAGCTCATGCATTAGCAAAGAACCGCAGGTTGTAAACAAGCATTCATCACTGTCAGTAATTTCCCTAATCATATAATTGGCAACAGCATAACAAGGCAGTTAAGAGAGCGCACTTGCAAGCGCTAATGGCGACCGACAATTTGCTCAGCACGAGGCCTTTGAGAGGACGGTGTGTGTACAGCGGTTACCTCCTGTTACCACTTGGTACCTCGCTACAAGCGCTTAATTAATTATATCAATATTTGCGCTTATTTCTTCATTTGCAACTTCAGACTTCGGCAACTGGCTAATAATTCACACGCGTACTTTTTTGTGTTAATATATTTAATATCTTATTAATATCTTCTTTATTATCTACTCTACTTGTACACTTCGATCATGTCCATGTACACTTTGGCCGGGCCGCGGGGACACTAAAAGCCCCGAAATCATCTCAAGATAACCTCAAGATATGTCATCCTTAACTCTTTTTTGCCTTTCCAGAGAATGTAAGTTAAGCTTTCTCAGTTTCTCTTAATGCGGAAGATTTCTAATTCCTGGAGTAAGCTTTCCAATCCTTTGCTGAATGCGTTCAGTTGAACTTGTTTCCAATCCATAGTATAGCGACCAAAACTGAGCGTCTTGATTAGCTAGTTACATAGTAAATGTACAGTCATTAGTCAGTAAATCAGTCAGGCAATTAATCAATCTTACAAACAGCTAGACAGACTTGTTTGTAAAACTGTCAATTAGCCAAGCAGTCACACAGTTTGTCGGTCAGGTAACGAGCCCACTAATCAGTAAAGCTACCGTTCAGACATAAAATCAATCAGACATTTATCTACTCAATAAGCAACCCATATAATCAGACAATTAGTCACTCAGTCGGTCAATCACTTATTCATGCAATCACGGTTAATCATTTTAGCAGTCAGTTAATCCTTTCAAAAACTATGTTAATTAATCATTTTGTCATCCCAAAAGTCACCTGTTATCCACTCACTGAATTATTCTCTCAGTGATACATACACCATCACTCACTGCACTCACTCCTCACTTAATATTGTTCTAACTCACTTAACCACTCACTCAATCACCCGCTGTTCCACTCATCCACCGACTCACACTTTCAGGCGCTCGCCGACTACTCAATCATTTACGCCCTCCCTCACTCATCCCCCCTTACTCACCTCCAATGAGTAGTAACAGCAAAAATACATTTTAATTCCTAGCAATAAACTACCTCGACCCCCGTCCACCTTCACTGCCTCTCGCAGCAAGAAAAAAGAATGATAAACCATGAGGATAATTGCTGCTTATCGCGCAACAATTAACTCAAGAACTGGGCGATTATCCCGTAACGACGGAGAGAATTATTGGCATACGATAATCAGGCTCAATAATTGATTAGGTTGACCTGTTATTAGCAGGCTTGAGGTGGGGACTAGGGGGAGATGAGAGGGGAAGGAGGAATAAGGGAGGGGGGAAGGGGCAGAGGGGAAGGAAGGAAGGGGAAATGGGGTGGGTGAATCAGAGGACACAAATTGGTGGTTCAATTCTAATGTTTTTAACTGCAATTTTCCCATTGCCTTCTAAGGTTATCTTGAGATGATTTCGGGGCTTTTAGTGTCCCCGCGGCCCGGTCCTCGACCAGGCCTCCACCCCCAGGAAGCAGCCCGTGACAGCTGACTAACACCCAGGTACCTATTTTACTGCTAGGTAACAGGGGCATAGGGTGAAAGAAACTCTGCCCATTGTTTCTCGCCGGTGCCCGGGATCGAACCCGGGACCACAGGATCACAAGTCCAGTGTGCTGTCCGCTCGGCCGACCGGCTCCCGGCCTTTGATAACTATTTTGAGGTTTTTGGTTATCCAGTCACTATTCTTGTGCGTGCCAGCGGTCCAATCACTATTCTTGTGTGCCAATCACTATGTGCCAAAGTGACTGGAAGAAATTACTGCAACTTAATGATCCTCGTAGCAGTCAGCAGTTCTTCAGATATATTTGTAAAGATTAGAGAGCACTCATCAGCATAGGCTAGAGCTTCAGAAATGAGGATTATTGGATCATTCAAGGAGAGAATCCGTAGTTTGGCGCCAAGCACCCTACACTGGCGCCATTTGAGTTGCTTTTAGAATCTATACCATCAAAGAATAATAGAGTTTTTTTTTCTCTCTCTCTCTCTCTCTCTCTCTCTCTCTCTCTCTCTCTCTCTCTCTCTCTCTCTCTCTCTCTCTCTCTCTCTCTCTCTCTCTTCAATCAACTCAATGTTCCACTCCTTAGCAGTGTGCTGATTGGCTATTAATCTTCGTAACGAGCTCCCACTCAATGTTTCACGCTAGTGCCGTGGCACTCTAGATGACAACATTTACGGTCAGCGGGCAGGAGTGACAGAATGATTAGGAGCGAGTGATTAGGAACGAAGGAACGAGTGACTAGGAACGAGTGATTAGGAACGAAGGAACGAGTGATTAGGAACGAAGGAACGAGTGATTAGGAACGAGTGATTAGGAATGAGTGATTAGGAACGAGTGATTATGAACGAAGGAACGAGTGATTATGAACGAAGGAACGAGTGATTAGGAACGAGTGATTAGGAACGCGTGATTAGGAACGAGTGATTAGGAACGCGTGATTAGGAACGAGTGATTAGGAACGCGTGATTAGCAACGAAGGAACGCGTGATTAGCAACGAAGGAACGCGTGATTAGGAACGAGTGATTAGGAACGAGTGATTAGGAACGAGTGATTAGGACCGAAGGAACGAGTAATTAGGAACGAGTGATTAGGAACGAGTGATTAGGAACGAAGGAACCAGTGATTAGGAACGCGTGATTAGGAGCGAGTGATTAGGAACGGCATGATACACCATGAGGCATGAACCAGTTCATGACTTGAATCACCATTCCGTCAACAGACCAAGCTGACTCGCCCCTTCACTTCTACAGCTTAATCAGCTTGACCATAATTATATCACATGCGAAATATAATAATAATAAAAATAATTGGCATAAAAAGAACATTAAAAATAAATAATAATTATCATGGAACAAATACGGAAAGAAGAAACTTAAATAAGAAAATTATTAAGGAAGAAAATGCACGAAGAACTTAAAGAGTGAAGAGGAACAGAGAGTGTACGCGAAGAACTTAAGAGTGAGCAAAAAGAGAACACTAAGAGCGAAGAATTCACAGATAAATCAAAGAGCTGGATTTACCAAACTCTTATCAGGAGTTTTACGAAACACATGAAGTAAAATAAAGTGAACTAAAACAAATATAAAACTCAACGCTAACCTCTGAAAGTAGAGGCAATGTGAGGGCTAAAACCCACGTAAAAGTCCCAGACGGGATCGTTCAGCTCCTTAATGTTGAGAGCGCGCGCATCTGTCGCCGCGCGCGTTCGTGTTGGGAACAATACTAGCCGGATAGTTGTGGATTATGACGTCATCGGCGATCACGAACGCCTCCCCGCCGCTCATAAGGGTCATCAAGTGCTCTATTACACGGTAAAAATCTCCCTTACGGCATTGATGGATATGATTCATCTGGTGACGAAAGGTGGTGGTGGGCTGAGGGTGGGCTGAGGTGGGCTGGGGGTCCCCAGGAACACCAGGGGTGGGCTGGGGGTACCTGGGAACACTAGGGGTGGGCTGGGGGTCCCTGGGAACACTAGGGGTGGGCTGGCCGCCCCCAGGAACACCAGGGGTGGGCTGGCCGCCCCCAGGAGTGGGCTGGCCGCCCCAGGAGTGGGCTGGCCGCCCCAGGAGTGGGCTGGCCGCCCCAGGAGTGGGCTGGCCCACCCCAGGAACACCAGGGGTGGGCTGGCCGCCCCCAGGAACACCAGGGGTGGGCTGGCCGCCCCCAGGAGTGGGCTGGCCGCCCCAGGAGTGGGCTGGCCCACCCCAGGAACGTGTGTTTTGCTATGGCCTCAACAAGAAACCTCTGCTTGCAACCCGTGTCACAGAAAACGGGCTTTATAGCGGTGAATCATAAGGACAGAATTAGCTAACTCAATCACATAAAAGACACAAATAACACCTTTATCTTCCCCTTAATCCAAATGAAGCAGTCGGGGTAAGAGGAAGACAAGCCACGTCCTCCCTTTAGGCAAGTAATCCTATTATATTCCAGCAACAATCCCAGCATTACGTCCCTGAGAGAGTAAACGCCATGGTCTTCCCGGAACGTTTAAATGTAGGCATTAAACGTTTGATGGGATTCAAGGGTTTCGATACGAGGCGGTAGATGGCATTAATAAAAAAGGTCGTCAGAATCACCCAGGTCGTAGGAGAGGGTCATAGGGTCGTCCCAGCTTCTTTAGGGAGTCGTACGTGGGTGATGGTGAATGGGAGAGCGTACTGTGTTGCATCGTTGGGACGGTGAAAGGATGGGTGGACGGGTTTATCGTGTGGGCTTGGACACAGTAGTGGACTTGGATAAAGTAGTGGACTTGGACACAGTAGTGGGCTTGGACGAAGTAGAGGGCTGGCTAGATAGACTAGGGCAGGGTCTATTTATTTCAATACTTATTATATGTATTTTTTAACCCATTCTGTCTAAATAACCTCACCTAATCTAAATAGTTTGATTAATCCTCATTTCTGCCTAACTTAGGTAAATTGCGAATAATATTTAATAACTCAATGATTCTAATACGTTAATATATGTAAGTTACTGAAAAAAATAACAGAAACTCGGCCTATTAGTTAAGAGTTTTGTATCTGAGTTCAGTGCATCGCTTCCAGGGAACTTCGAGGTTCAGTCAACACACACACAACCTGGAGCTCAGACTCAAGCACAATCGACTTGAGAATGGTCCAGGACGGACCGAAACGTCGTCGTCCCTTCACTTTCTAGTGTGTCATCTGGTCAACATACTTCAGCCACGTTATTGTGACTCCTCGCCTGCCTCAAGATAAGTGCTTACAGTTTCGCTGCGTCCAAACAGCAACATCCAGTCAAGCGGTCAGCTGCGACACTTGCAGCAGTCACCACAGATGACAGAGTATCAGGACACAGGGTTCAACAAGAACCCTGTGTCCTATATAGCATATAGGACATGTCCTATATAGCAAGATCGTAGCGAAGGGGCTAGTGGCATGTCTGTGAGAGACTTGTTGATGAGTAGGGTACAAGTGACCTTCATAGCAGCACGCAAATATGATAGCAACATTGACGGCGAAAAGGAAGATCTGCGGCTCTGGATTCTCTCTCTCATGTAGTCTAGGGAATCAACGTAGTCTTTTGAGAGATGGAAAATACTTTGGAAAACACTCAGGCATTCAGACTGTTGTTGTTTAAGATTTGCTACTTGGAACAAAAAGTTCCAAGTATCACGGGCTATGGTGAGCCCGAAGTGGACTTATTCAGACGGTGCTAAACATCAACAACGCCATCAGCTGCTCCGATGTTTCCAAAGACCAATCAGCCACTACCAACGGCCTTAACAACGTTACCAGCAGTCATACACACAGGCTCCCAACATTCAAGTGCCACTTAATACCATCGACAGCTATAACTCCCTCGTTAGCAACTATATGGTCGTCCTGAATACCGTCAACACTAATACAAGCTTCTTGAATTACCTTGTTGGATATAAACAGAGTCCTTTATAGTTGTATGCGAACAGTTCTTAATACAAATAGTATTTCCTGTAAGTGTATTATTGTAAGTATTTCCCCAGCAATATCTCCCAGCAATAAAATTACTTATTATTATTATTAACATCGTTATTGACAAAATTAATTACAATTTTGCCTAATGTGAGGATTTTGATAGTCTTATTAGAGTGAGGATAATGTTGGTATTCGCTGTCCCACAGGACAGAGGGTCATACATAAGACAATAGGTCTAAACTGTAGGTTATCTTGAGGTTATCTTGAGATGATTTCGGGGCTTTAGTGTCCCCGCGGCCCGGTCCTTGACCAGGAAGCAGCCCGTGACAGCTGACTAACACCCAGGTACCTATTTTACGGCTAGGTAACAGGGGCATAGGGTGAAAGAAACTCTGCCCATTGTTTCTCGCCGGCGCCTGGGATCGAACCCAGGACCACAGGATCACAAGTCCAGTGTGCTGTCCGCTCAGCCGACCGGCTCCAGGCTAGGCTGGTACATATATATCATGGTTACAATAAATGTTTTAATAAGATTATTCTGTCGCTGTAGTAAGATTCTCAGTAATGTCTTGCGATAACAACCTTCAACCGAGGGGGGGGCCTCGTAGCCTGGTGGATAGCACGCAGGACTCGTAATTCTGTGGCGCGGGTTCGATTCCCGCACGAGGCAGAAACAAATGGACAAAGTTTCTTTCACCCTGAATGCCCCTGTTACCTAGCAGTAAATAGGTACCTGGGAGTTATTCAGCTGTCACGGGCTGCTTCCTGGGGGTGGAGGCCTGGTCGAGGACCGGGCCGCGGGGACACTAAAGCCCCGAAATCATCTCAAGATAACCTTCTCAATAGCACCTCGCAGTTGTAGGAATCACAATTAATAATAAAGCCGACTGTCAGTTTAATGTATTATCTCTGCACAACACAATGCACAATGGGAGCTGGTGGCTGAGCGGACACAACACTGGACGCGTGATCCTGTTGTCCCGGGCACCGGCGAGAAACAATGGGCAGAGTTTCTTTTACCCTGATGCCCCTGTTACCTAGGAGTAAATAGGTACCTAGGAGTTAGTCAGCTGTCACGGGCTGCTTCCTGGGGGGTGGAGGCCTGGTCGAGGACCGGGCCGCGGGGACACTAACCCCCGAAATTATCTCAAGATAACCTCAAGATAACACTCCTGCTATCATCACTGGCTTGACAGACGCCGACACCGCCGTCATCTCTGATGCCGTACTCAACACATCGTTCCAGTGGCTGCCGTTCTCAGCACAGATATAGTTTCAGTTGCTGCCATCCTTATCACAGTTGCCTTCACTTCCGTGTGTTGTCTCCGCTGCTGTCCTTACCACTCCTGTCACCGTTTCCGGGACTGCCGCCAGCAGCCACAGCTGGGACAAGCCAGGGGGGCCAGATTCACGAAGCAGTTACGCAAGCACTTACGAACCTGTACATCTTTCCTCAATTTTTGACGGCTTTGTTTACATATATTAAACAGTTTACAAGCATGAAAACTTGCCAATCAACTGTTGTTATTGTTATAAACAGCCTCCTGGTACTTCGGAGCTCATGAACTGTTTAATAATTGTAAACAAAGCCGCCAAAGATTGAGGAAAGATGTACAGGTTCGTAAGTGCTTGCGTAACTGCTTCGTGAACCTGTCTCCAGGTCATTGTATCCAAGTAGGGGTCCCAGTAGCATCTATTCTGACCTGCTATACCTTGAGGTGCTTCCGGGGCTTAGCTTCCCCGCGGCCCGGTCGTCGACCAGGCCTGTGCCTGTGCAGCCAGTCCTCCTAAGGTTTCCCAACGTCAAGAAATTATCGTACTAAAGCTCCCTCTCCCAATCTACCAGAGGACCTAAAACAGAAAACGGGACAATATGTCAATCTTGCGAGCCGCTACCATTTCCTAATACGACGATTTTTGTCCTTAAGTGGAGTATACGTCAAAATGCGACGTTCAATTAGGAGGCCGGGTTCGACCACCGTCAACCTTCTGTCTCAGACGCTCGTACATTGTAGCAGATGTTGACATTCATAATTGTGGGATATTTTACACTTATCGGAGCTTGCTTCAATATGCGGTTTCGAAACATTGGGCAAAGGAAGGCTGGTAGTTAGACACCAAAGTTACAGCCCCGCTCCTGTGCCAGGTAAGTTCACTACGGGCTCACCATAGCCCGTGCTACTAGGAACTTTTGTTCCTAGTAGCTGAATCTTAAACAAGAAGTTAGACACAGTCTGGATGATAAAACAGTGGTCCGGACTATGTACTCAGCTAGTTGTGTTTGCGGGGGTTGAGCTCTGGCTCTTTGGTCCCGCCTCTCAACTGTCAATCAACAGGTGTACAGATTCCTGAGCCTACTGGGCTCTATCATATCTACACTTGAAACTGTGTATGGAGTCAGCCTCCACCACATCACTGCCTAATGCATTCCATCCGTTAACTACTCTGACACTGAAAAAATTCTTTCTAACGTCCCTGTGGCTCATGTGGGTACTCAGTTTCCACCTGTGTCCCCTTGTGCGTGATTGTGACCCCACAGGAGCCTTCCGAGGAAAGAAAACATTGGTTCTTTGCCAGAAACTTTTGAGTTCATCAGACAGCGTCAGAGACGAGGGCAGACTGGACCAAATTTACACTCGCGGAACTATGCTCATACCTGGTCTGAGGAAAAATCCTTGTTAGGAACGAGTTGAAATATATTTTTAGTCGTAAACAAGCTTATAATTCGTAGGGAGAAAATGTTTGAAATTTTCACTCGCAGGAATTGTTTACATACTGGAGAGTGATGTAGCAGCCATTTAAAAGGGTAAAATATAAAGTATTTTGAATAATCTGATAGGCAAGAATGCAGTAAATGTGAACACTGTAAACATATTTAAGACATTTCCGAATGTCCACTTAGCCAGTAAATTTCGTTAACAATGTAAAAGAAAATCAGAAAAAATATTAACTCATCCCGGGCACTTAAAATCTCGGTATACACCGAGAAATGTAGAAATACTCCTCTCTGTGTATATACCCTGATCAAGCCTGAGGATGGAGCACCGCTCCTGTGCCAGTCCACTACGGGCTTACCACTACGGGCTTACCATAGCCCGTGCTACTTGGAACTTGTTCCGAGCAGCTGAATCTTTAACAACAACAACAGCCTGAAGATAGTTAATCCTGAGGTATAACCAAGCCGTAGCAACGTTAAGTCATTTCCCAAACATTTGGCTTCAATGTTGACCAGTCCACACACTAGAAGGTGAGGGGACGACGACGTTGCGGTCCGTCCTGGACCATTCTCAAGTCGATTGTCAATTCTCAATCGACTTGAGAATGGTCCAGGACGGACTGAAACGTCGTCATCCCTTCACCTTCTAGTGTGTGGTCTGGTCAACATTCTTCAGCCACGTTATTGTGACTCAGCGGTTGCATTTGCCTTCAAGTGGAACCGCGGGAGAGTTACTCACCGAAATGTGCTGATATAACCCACATAAAATCTCTTAATGAACTGAATGCGAGCTTCTGCCTTTTGGAACCCAGTTATGACCAGGATCATATTAAGGGCAAATGTCCCTATCTAACTCAAGACAGTCGACTATCGTAACACTGACGGAAACAATATACTGAAGTTCATAGTTGGTATTCCAGTCCATAGACGTCTCCACTTTGCCTCGTCGACATGGGCGTCTGGAACTGTTATTGCCTCGTAACATTTATATTGGAATATTAATGTGGACTTCCAGTCATCTTGTTTATCTTTAAAGTGTGCTTGCTGTGTTTACTTAAGGATTAAGCTTAGGTTTCTGTGCCTTAGATTTACTAAACGCCTGCGTCCTGTCATCTTGAAAGATGACAACCCACAAATTTGTACAGATAATGTTCTGGAAATACAAATTCCCAAACAATAATATTTCATTAATGAACAGATTTGTCAAAATTCACGGTAATAATGAACTCTCATTTGAGATGGAAACATTTTTTCTTGTCAATATTCTGAGATTAATTTCATGTAAAAAACACACATGTATATAACGATAAGAAAATGTATATTACGATAAGAAAATGTATATTACGATAAGAAAATATATATAACATATGATACAATAACATATACCGATATATACTGAGTAACGTATTAAGAAAATACATATTAAATGATTAACTCACACATGCATAACAAAATATGAACAAACATGAAAAAAATACACATAATTACTTGAAACAAAAGTATCCACGGAATAATATGATTACAAAATGTATGGACTTTCGGCAGAGATTCACAAGTCTCAAAAAAACACACAGAATGAAAATAAAGTCCAGGTTCGAGCAATAAAGTCAACTATGATGCAATATCAACAGACTGATGAAACGGCTGTGGCTACAGATGAGTTCCTGCAGCTAGAATCATCGGCCCTTAAATACCTAATGGTTCAATGACTCCTAACTACACGAGTGTTAAATGGCCTAGTAGATAGACTCAATGGCCCTACGTACAAGACGGTTAAATGGCCCTACAGAGTGCCCTATTAGTTACACAAGTGCTAAATGGTTCCTCTGTAGGTCGTTGCTTGAGTCAGGCTGCGAGAGCACAAAAAATACATTAAAGAAGGGAAGAAATACTGACAAAGTGGTGAAAGTGAAAATAACAATCAGAAAGTAGTATTGAAGATAGAAGCAGTTACCTTATATTAATACTTATTAATATAGAATTAAAATTATAACAGTTAATGGAAATAATATTATTACCAAAGTTTTTTGTTTCATACTGGAACGGAAACTAAAGTAAAAATTCTTATTTGTGGGAACAACAAAAAAAAAAAAACGGTTTTCGGAAGGCTCTTGTTTCCAGGCGAGTTGAGACACATCCGTCGACGTAACCAGCAGTTCTGAACGACGACGATTGTGATAATCACCTTCCCCGTCCTGGAACAACCTCGTTCATGGACCAACTTTCCTCCACAATTATACGTCCCTGCTGGAATGCGCCGTTGATCTGAACTATTCCAGCCATGAGGAGTCTCCAAGTTGCTGATGCCTGGCGAAGCCATCAATTGCCATCTAAAATGTCCCTCCATGACCAAGGGACTCTAGGAACACCCCATCGCTGGAAAGAAAACACACCGATCATAAGAAATATTTCAAAGAAGAATTGCCAGAGTGGTAATATCGGGGGTTGCCATCAGTCGCCATCTGTGACGTCCCTCCAAGACTGGCCACGAAAAAAAAAGAAATATAATCCGCTTGAAACTACGACATGAAGTTACATTTGGAAAGATTTATGGATGATAAAGCAACTGTGTGTATTTGAACCTTCTCGTTTGTGAGTGAATGGCGGTGAGGAGTTTACGTGTTATTGCAGAGTAGAAAAATATCCTCGCGAATACAGATTCAAGTTTCAGATTCCAGCTTGGAAATAAACCCATTCACAAAATTGATAACAATTGATCTCTTCAGCATTCGATTTATCTATTCATAATTTTAATTTTATCAGCAATAAATTTTAAATAATGGCTATCCATAAAACAATGTAATGGATAGTCAGAGGCCATTCGTAAACAAAATTTAACAAAATATGAAGGTACCTACAATGCATCCCGTTTTCTCTCAGCGATATCATAATTCTCTGGGGGACGGCTACTGTCTCCAGAGCAAATCCTCTTTGTTTGCAAACTGCCGCGTCGCCCGGTCTCTATATCCTGCTAGACCCCGTAATGTAAGCTTTCATATCCTCCTTTACATGGCTGAGTTGCCTCCACCCGCCACGACCCAGCCCGACCTGCTTTATCATCTGCTGAGGACCACTTCTGCGCAGAGAAACTGCTGGTTTATCGGTGATATATTTTTGTGGTGATTCACCCTCGTCGCGACCTGTCCCTGGACTCCCCAGCTCTCCATCATCGCCGCTTTATGGAGGTTGTGGGACTCTACAGTTCCCTGTTACTCCTTTGGTCATATATTTTTTTAATTTTGTCTCGAAAGGCGAATTTATTAGGCAGCGTCACTCATCCTCCGAGTGAATATTAGCAGCATGTACAACACTCCCTCAATTGGAAACCAATAACATGAGTTGTTCATCCTGTCATTTGTGCACAGAAAATTTGACAGTTGAGAGGCGGGACCAAAGAGCCGACGCTCAACCCCAGCAGGCACAGCTAAGTGAGTACAACTGGGACTCGCTTAACTGTCTCAAGTGAACAGATTTTGGTGCTTGTGTTGGCTGCCAAGAACGTGGCTCTCCTCCCTCCTCCTCCGTCTACAGGAAGGAGGAGACCAATTCTGGCAAGTTTGCTCCAGTTCTTCATCCTGGCTTATGATACGAGCGGTCCTCCGTTTTCTCTCCCTTGGACTTCAACGACTCTTTGTGCTTCAACTTTATGCAACATTTGAGAGGCTCTCATACGTTATCTTATCTTCTTCTTTTATTTCATTATCTGAGTTATCCTTCATTTGGATTCTTAACTCTCATATATCATATTTTACTTCCGTTATCGTCAGTATCTATTCTACTTTTATTTTTGCATGTTAGCCATATTAGCAATATGCCTTTTTTCAACGGAAATTTTTATTGCAACGTACGCTGTATTAAATATTTACAAGATGCGATTACTCTTACTAATCCAGTAACGAGAAGCATAGAATGAGAAAGTTGTTTGAGTGTGTTAGCACATAATTGAGGCAGTAACAGCTTAACTCTACTTTTTGCCTATTTATATTTATATAGAGGTTTATTTTATTATATGTCTTTAAAAAATATTTAGTAAATATTTAACTATATTATACAGTAGTAAATAATTAGTTGTAAGCTATTAAACTAGTTTTCCAGTCACATAACTTACCACAAGGCTTGTGATGAGAGTTGGCCATATATATATATATATATATATATATATATATATATATATATATATATATATATATATATATATATTGGTAGCAGTCTTTCATGTAGACATATGTTATTAAATATGACCGAAATAGAAAGATTAATAATTCTAACACGAATTTTCTCTATCTTTCTTACGTTTCTTTTCACTGTTGATGGTAATTCAAAAATCAATTCTCCAAAATTCATTTTTATTTCTAGTCTGACGCGACACTTGAGCGCGTTTCATAAAACTTATTACATTTTCAAAGACTTTAGTTTATACACACACACAACTTTAACTGAATAGAGCTTAAACATCTTCGAGTTTTTTATACCTACATTTGGGTGAGGTGACATGTTACAATAGTTTTGGATGAGGTGAAAATAAACTTTTTACACAAGACAGAACACGAAACAATGGGTATTAAAAGTAGGTAACTGCAGATATATATATATATATATATATATATATATATATATATATATATATATATATATATATATATATATATATATATATATATATATATATATATGTCGTACCTAGTAGCCAGAACGCACTTCTCAGCCTACTATGCAAGGCCCAATTTGCCTAATAAGCCAAGTTTTCATGAATTAATTGTATTCGACTACCTAACCTACCTAACCTAACCTAACCTAACTTTTTAGGCTACCTAACCGAACCTAACCTATAGAGATAGGTTAGGTTAGGTTAGGTAGGGTTGGTTAGGTTCGGTAATATATCTACGTTAAATTTAACTCCAATAAATTTTTTTTTATTTCATACGTAATGAAATGGGTAGCTTTATCATTTCATAAGAAAAAAATTAGAGAAAATATATTAATTCAGGAAAACTTGGCTTATTAGGCAAATTGGGCCTTGCATAGTAGGCTGAGAAGTGCGTTCTGGCTACTAGGTACGACATATATATATATATATATATATATATATATATATATATATATATATATATATATATATATATGCGGAAAATCCACAGAGAAATATGAAATGAGGTGAAATCACCTCATTTCATGAGGTGAAAATGAATTTTCACCTCATTTCATATTTCTCTGTGGATTTTCCGCATAAAATGATCAGTGTTTTGTGATCGTCAATTGCATATATATATATATATATATATATATATATATATATATATATATATATATATATATATATATATATATATATATATATATATATATTTATATATATATATATATATATATATATATATATATATATATATATATATATATATATATATATATATATATATATATATATATATATATATATATTGCTATGTCTGTAACGATGATGGCGTCACATGAGCTGGAAATGTTGACGTGCACTCTGGGAGTATAAATCACAGAAGGAGCAGAGTATCCGACGACGGGAGGGTACTTGAGTAGCGTTCGGAAGTCGTAACATCTTTGTGAAGTCTCCCCTAAGAGCAAATATTATGGTAGTTGCATCTGGGGAAACTTAACGAGAGCTGCGTCTGGTGAGAGCGACTGCAGAGTTTTAGAGTCGGGCAGTCACCCATGATTTGTGAAGCACGGGTGTGCATACAGCCTACTGTAAGCAGGAACTGGGGCCCGTGCATTAAAGAGTATAAATATACACTAGAATTTAACACTAACGGTTATTGCTTCTAAGAGATTTTAACTAGATTTTATATATATATTTTCAAGGGACATGCTCAACCCCAGCAAGCACAACTAGGTGAATACACACACATTATAACACAGTTGAACGCTTTTGCTTGCGTGTATATATTCGTGCGAGACAGTTTGAGTATGTTTACATTTTTATATCATCCCATATACACTAATCAACTGTGTAAAATATTTAAACCCTAATTTCCTGCGCGCCTTGAACAAAATAGTAATCTCATGAACCCCACTCACCCATACGTCAGCCGCTCAGTCGCTAACTACCAGATGACACGCTTAACTGCAGTCCTCCGCCCTAACTAGAGAAAATAAATATCCCGGAGCCATTACGTCATTACAGGGAAAGAGGCGAGCATTAGAGGGCCGCTGTGGCCTGACTTGAGCTCAGGACCTCCCAGTGGCGGTGAAAAATCTTCACATTAAAACTGCATTAACGGAATAAGTCTTTGTGTGCGCGTGCCGGGTAGTCCGCAGTCTGCATGCTTTAGTTCTTCGCGCTCACACGTCGCTTGTAATTGAGATGTATTATAAGAAATTTACTTTGATTCACGGTGTATGTACACGTGATTGTTTACGTAAGATCTGGACTGTGTTCGGGTTTAAGTATTCGTGCAAGTTGGTCAACAATCACTGGTGGTTGATTAACAAAAACGGAGATAAGACTGCACAATCGACTTGAGAATGGTCCAGGACGGACCGAAACGTCGTCGTCCCTTCACTTTCTAGTGTGTGGTTTGGTCAACAAAAACAGAGGTTGATAGGCCTTAAGGCCAACGCCAAACAAACCAAATGCGCATCAACGGCAGCTTTTAAGAAAAGTAAGATGTGTAATGTGGAAATACTGTTCCCAGGCATGGTAATGGTGCGTGTTTAACTTTGCATATTTGTAATGTTTATTTTTACTATGATACAAAGCTTTGTGGGCAACAAAAAATGTAACCATAATAGTTTAGTACTTGATTTTATGTTTGCTGAGTTCATTTATTATGCACCCCATGCCCATCCTGTGGACGGGGGGTGAAAAAGTTTAGAGAGGCATGTAATGGGCCCCAAAGTTGGGCTAAGCAAGTTAGGCCTTTATATAAGCCGTGCATCAACAGTCTATTCACAGTTTTTATATAACAGTCGTGATCGCAAAAGGCACTAACACGAGTGAGAGATATATTACTGAATCTATTACTATTAACCGTTAATCTATTACTGAATCTATTACTATTAACCGTTAATCTATTATTATTAACCGTTAATCTATTACTATTAACCGTTAATCTATTACTAATAACCGTTAATCTATTACTGAATCTATTACTAATAACCGTTAATCTATTACTGAATATATTACTAATAACCGTTAATCTATTACTGAATCTATTACTATTAACCGTTAATCTATTACTGAATGACAACAGGTGTGTTTTTAATTAGTTTAAGTTGGTGTGGGTTTTCTGTCTACCAACCTGAGGAGGATTTCTAAGACAGCCACAAGTCCTTGAGGTGGGTTATATGTTTCTCAGTGAATATACATTGAGTTGATAATAGTCCAGGACTCAAGTATACATACTGGTATCAGATGAGGTCTGGTAAAGACCTTTTGTGCCCTCTGTAATGCTTTTTGCGCTACCGCTCACAGGATGGGTATGGGGTGCACAATAAACTAGCCGCCTCCGGCGGCAACAATCAAAATCAATGCTGGTGTCAGTAAGCTATTGGGGGTGATGCGGTTGCTAGGCCTTATGAGATGTAATGGCCTATCAAGGCCTATACTTACACAATATTGTTTACAATAATTTGTTATATTTATTTGTAGTATTAGTTGCATAGTCATATTCTTATTCGCCTATACTTCTTCCTCGCTATAAATCCCCACGACAGTTCCCTCTTTACACCCACAGGTATTCTCCTTAGACAGCAGTTTCCCCACAGATATCTCCCTTTCCCTTTAGGGGGGCCTGACAGCTGAGTGGACAACGCTTAGGATTCGTAGTTCCGAGGTTCCGAGGATTCGATCCCCGGTGGAGGCGGAAACAAATAAGTAGAGTTTCTTTCACCCTGATGCGCCTGTTCACCTAGCAGTAAATAGGTACCCGGGAGTTAGACAGCTGCTACAGGCTGCTTCTTGGGGGTAACAAAAAGGAGGACTGGGCCTCGGGGATGCTAAGCCCCAAAATCATCTCAAGATAAGATACTCTTACAACCTCCCCCCCCCCCTTTAGCATTTCACATCACTTCCCCCTTCACCTCACCGCAACCTGTCCTCCTTTCAAAGAACGTCGTGTATCGCTCGTATGCGTTACATAAGGCCAAAAATTGTCGTACAAGAATATGGAAGCGGCTGGCGAAAGTGACGTACTATCCCGTTTTCTGTTTTGGCTCCTCTTGTAAGTTAGGAGAGGATAGTTTAAATTGTCCGTTCTCTTGACGTTGGAAACCTTAGGAGGACGGACTGCCCACTGGGGCCCCAATAGCTCCTCCATAGCAATACCGACTTCACTCCCACAGCTCCCTACCCAAAACAATCTCTTACTCCCATCCCTCGCTCCTCCTCCTCAGGGTATTCACTCTTACGGGACCGAGGGGTAACTCCACCCGCGCTGTTTAATGCGACGCCCATATAATTAAGGAAGTCCTGCAACCATTCGTCAGGTTTTAGTGCAGACTTTAACACTTACAAGAGGTACTTGAGGTGTCACTTAGGGTCTGAGGTCAGGACCAGGTGGCTACTTCTCTCTATTTCCTGCACACTTAAGGGTAAACATGTGTCTAGGCAATAACAACAGCAATAATAATAATAAATAATGGTCATTTAAATAATAATTTATATCTGTAGGAAAGGATTTATGTTTCTTTGTCTGTGCAAGGTTAGTAGCTAGACTCTTTCGACAAGCCAAACTTAACTTTGCAAGATGAGTGATATGTGGTAGGGAACCCTCATGAAATTTTCTGATGTGGTGGCTTTTTTGTCCAGAATTTATTTTCAGCTTTTGGGCACTAATTCACTTATTAGCACACAACACGTGTGTTTTTGTGGAAGATTTGCATTCTGCGGGCTCCATTGCTAAGATAGTGCTACGTTGTGAGTCGACCTGGCCCTGTAGGCTACACATTTAGTTATTTTCAAAATAATACGTCACCAAGGTGACTCTCATGAGCTCCAAAGCCGACTGAGCTAAGGTCATTATCTAGAATGTTGCTGGCACTGTTGTTGTTGTTGTATAATGCGCGTCCATCAGTACTGCAGCTGGGTTCAGCCTTGGTACTTTTTCTGCTACAAAAATGTTTCCTCTCCGAGACACTTTTTCAGGTATACACACTACCCGCTCACCCAGTGGGTGACTTTTCTGTGTCTTTAGTCAGTTGCAACGATCAGGTACCCATAACAAGCCAATATGTATGAATATAGTTTACCATTGAGCATTAGTAAAACACATAAAAGAAACTGTAAATAATTTTAATGAATACTTTGAAACTATAATGTTATGGGGACGACCTTGTACAGTTACTATTGGGCCACAAAATTCTTATATGATAGTTATCTGCAGGAAACTGCACATATGATTCTTCTACTCTCTATTATATATAAGATGTTGTGATTAAATATATTAAGAAATATACATTCTGTTGGTTATCGTGTATCACAGATATACTATCGGGTGTATGCTTGCAACAAACAAGATTAAACAACGAATGATGTATTCATTTTTAACGAGACTCCAAACTTCGTGCTTCCAACTAAATGAAAATCATACAGACTCTACAAGACAGTGAGGATGCAGATAGATTGTGTGTATTTGGTAACATCTACGAACTTTATATCCCCCAGCTTTACGTCCTTTACTCAGAACTTCAAGTTGTGAGTCAAAGACGCAGTCCTTTGCTTATATTTACCAAGAAGCTCCTGAAGCATAAGGCCAAACATCTTATATATAAATAACTAACGACAAAATTATATTAATTAACTATTGCATACAATACTCTCAGAATATTAAGAATTTAAGAATAATAATATTAAAATAAAAGATAATCCACATAGCCATAAATAATAAAGAAAAAGTTTCGCTCCAGATTAAAATATCGTAATGTAACTAATATAATCAATATGTAATTAAAATATTACAAATATTTTGTTCTTATAATAAAGTAAAAATAATAGAACAATAACTAAATAATAAGATTAAAAATGTAACTAAAAGTCTCATTTTAATCCTCTAGCGATCTAGTCTACACTTCATCCCCAAATCCCACTCAAAAAAATGGGTTTTCTGGGTTATAAACAGTATTTGGGAGGATACTGGACAGAGCTGCCCTGGAGGGGTGTATGTCCCCTTCGCCCCTCGTACTAACACTCTCGATAAAGTGCTCAGCTATCGACAGGAAAAACAAAAGTTGGGTTTTCTATGGTATTTAATCCCGCTGGTGTCCGAGAGAAAATATTTGAGCTGACTGAAGCCTCGAAATCCTCTTCAACGCTATTATAGTCCATCGTAAAATAAATGACAGACAGGTTCACGGTGTGTATGTACAAAATATGGACAATTCCAATCGACAATAGTTCGTATTTCTTATATTTGTCAATCTTATTATGTTATATTTTGTGTATTTGTCAATCTTATTATGTTATATTTTGTGTATTTGTCAATCTTATTATGTTATATTTTGCGTATTTGTCAATCTTATTTTGCTATATTTTGTGTATTTGTCAATCTTATTTTGCTATATTTTGTGTATTTGTCAATCTGATTTTGTTGTATTATGTATAATCCTGAACATTGTCCAGGAGTACAGTAAGCTCTCAGCGCGTATACACCGAGAAACTAGTTACTCTTGTCAGTGTATTTTCCTTATCCGTGGCCCTTATCTTTTATATTTATGCAAGAAACAAAGTAAAAACAAAACTTTTGCCAAATATTACTTCTTGTATAAAACCAACATATGCTGACGTTAGTACACTATATATTTGCAAACTTTCTTTTGGCTTTTATTTAGTTATGTATTTTCTAAAGACTGATAAATAAGTCATGCAGATCAATTTTCATAATTACATATTATTTTTAATCATGAATGACCAGAAAAGGTTATTTGCATAAAACATTGAAATATACCAGAAAATGCGATTCAATATTAATTAATATATTTAAATCATTGTACTTTTTATAATTTCCATTAATTTGGTATAATTAAGGAATGCAATTTAAAAAATGCAACCGCAGAAAAGTAAGAAAACCAATTACCGCAAGTTTTAATTAGATGCATTTTCAAATAACAGACTTTTTTTTTTTAAGCTGTATGTTGTATTCCTCTTGAATCTTGCCATCGTTGAATTTGTCTCGTGAGGAAAGTACGGAATATAAAATAAATGACGTTCGTAAGGCACTGAGAATTGAAAAGATACAAGCATAACAGTTCACCCTCTCCGACTTGAGAATCCACACAATCCTCCGACACTCACACAATCGACTTGGGTGGCTTAATCTTCGTCAATCTTCCTCATCACAATCGACTTGAGAATGGTCCAGGACGGACCGAAACGTCGTCGTCCCTTCACCTTCTAGTGTGTGGTCTGGTCAACACCCTCTCCGATATCCCCACTCCTATCCCTTTCCTCTCCCCACTGTCCTCTCATCTATAGCAGCAGTAGTACACAAACAAGGGGACACAGATGTAACCTAAGTAGCCAAGTAAGCCACAGAGACAGAAAGAATTGTTTCAACGTCAGAGAACTGAGCGACTGGAATGCGCAAAGAAATGAAATGGTGGAGGCAGACTCCATACACAGCATAAAATGTAAATACGAGAGCCCAATAGGTTCTGGAACATATACACTAGTTGATTTAGAATTGGGACCTAAGTGCTGTGGCTCATACCCCCGTTAATATAATAGTTGAGTACATTCCCTTTGTAATACCTTGGTGTCAGGACTAGCGACAACTTTCCCCTTGTAAGACCACTCGCTTCGTCGTTCATAACCTTTTCTTACTCAACTAGTAGTTTTTTCTCATCACGCACCCACTCGTACCCTGCAATTCTTCACTCATACCCTTCAAGTATCCACTGACTATCTTCAAGCATCTACTTACACCCTTTATTAAACCACTCATAACTTTCCTCGTACTCTCATACCCATCTCTCCTCTACACACACACATCAGCCCTTCATCCACTCAAAACTTTCTACCTTTACTACTACTGTTGATTTATATTTATTTATTACTTTTCTTCTATTTAATAATAAAAAAGGCACTACGGGCTCACCATAGCCCGTGCTACTTGGAACTGTTCCAGGTAGCGAATTTTTAACAACAACATTCTATTTAATAAGGCACTACGGGCTCACCGTAGCCCGTGTTACTTGGAACTTTTTGTTCCAGGTAGCGAATCTTTAACAACAACAACATTTCTATTTAATATATATCAAAGTCAACTCCGGCTCGCCATAGCCCGTGCTGCTAGGAACATTTGTTCCGAGTAGCTGAATCCTCCACAACAACACACATCTATTTTATAGAGTTAGTACTCAAGACAAAAAGATATGCACTGAACATCCTTTATCTATGGAGTGTGTGGAGAAGAAAACAGTACTTACTGGTTGGTCAGTAAGCTATTTTTGTCGCAATAAAAACCCTTCTGAGGTTGATAGGCATTAAACCCAACACCAAACCAAGACTACTACTCTATTAATTCTGTCACAATTACTATAGTTTTCATTGTCACTGCAGTGTTTAACAATATATCACCAATCAAATTTATCTAAAATTATAAGGTTATTTCTCAGCTTTTTCAGTTCAGTTAGAATTGTAATAATGTGAATAAGTTCTTACGAATAAAACTGACGAATCTAGTTCTTTCTTCCCCTAACTAACTCACACCCTTCCGTCACCCTCCACATCCTTCTTCTACCCTGTCACACCCTATCCCTTCCCCCTGATTCTTCCCTCACCGACATAAAGAGATAATTTAGGGTGGCGTGTTGGGCGCTCCCTACAGTGTGTCTCAAATTACCATCAATCTCTATAGACAGTGGCCACGTCCCGCAGTGGAAGATTTTTATCACGTTACTTACCCAGATTATCTTAAAATCTCATTTTTACTCTCTTTAATCATTTCGTATTTGCATATAGATGAATCAGAGTTTTTCAATTTCTCCACCCTCTTTGAAGTTTAATATTCAACTAACTTAATTTTGTTGTGATTTCACAGGTTGAGGAGATTAGTCAAGGTCTCCAGGTAATGCTGCATATAATGTAAATTATTATTATTATTATTATTAAGCAAATACTGTATTATAATTGTTATTATTGCACAAAGAAATCACATTAACGTGATGTATCACTAAGAAGATCAACTGGATCTATGCGGAGGATTGTTTTTGATTGATTGTTGCCGCCGGAGGCCGCTAGTTTATTGTGCACCCCATAATCATTATGTGAGCGGTAGCGCAAAAAAGCATTACAGAAGACACAAAAGGTCTTTATCAGACCTCAACTTAGATTATTACATAAACAATTTAATCTATCCTTCACACCTTATAGTTACAATGTCAGCTAGTTACAGAGAATGTTCTATTTCAAGGACTATATATTAACAGTGAGTCATGGTACGTCTTATCGCTAGTACACAATTGTGTATTCAGAGGATTGAACCTGCATTCTGAGTACTCCCAAACGCACGTTTTAAACCACTGAACCACGATACACTATAAGTAACCTGAGACATCAAAGCTAAAAAAGCTGAGATTCAACTAAATCCATAGAACGTCGTTTTATTTTTACTATTTATAACAATTCCATAACAATGCTCCTTTTGAATCTACTTGTTGTTATAACGTATAACTTTAATGTATAAAATGTTTCGAATCAGTTCATAATTAGTATATTTTATTATTTGTTGTTTATTGGAAATCGTTAGGAGGAATAAATGTTTTGAATACCGCAGCATATTTCCTCTATCGGTTGATAAATGTGAGTATTACTTCATCATGTGGACAAATAAATATTTGGTTTGGTGTCACACTGGAAAGTTATACTAGTGCCCAAACACCAAGACTATTTTAGTCGTGAACATAGTCCAAGACTTAAGCAAACTCTCGGTGTATATACACCGAGAAGCGGGGACAGCTCTTGGTGTATATCTTTTAGAGATACTCTACAGATCGTGGAGTAACTACCAAGTAGTTTACATGTATTTAATTGCTTTCATACTAATGTATATGTGAAATGTTAACAACACACGTTTGGAAAGTTTGCTATGAAATTATAAAAAAATGGTTGTTGTCATACATGCCATGTTTGAGGAAATTAAGATTGATTGAATGACAGCGTCAATCTACACCAGTTATCAGGTCATCTCTCCTCTCACCCCTTCTGTCATCACGCCAAAGTTTCCTCCTGTTCGCTCCCCATTTCACTCTCCCTCTCTTTCTTCTTTCCACCTTTTTCGGTTCCCCTCTTTTTGTGTTCAAATTGTGGCCGGGACCGTGACGTGATACGAAATTGGGATTTGAGTGATAGTTACACCGTGTGATGTTCCTGTTATACTCGGCTAGAATTATTGTATAAAATGTGCTTTGAAACTACAATGTTCTTTGCAGCTTTCACGTTTATTTCTCAGCGACTTTTAAAGTATTATTACATATATTGGTTAATATTTTAGTTTTTTCGAGTATTGCATTGGAAATATATGGTTTCAGGTGACGTAGTAACAGTCATAGGTTTCGTATTGTGCTCTTCAGAAGACTTGGAGACGTATTCGTTGTACATTATTATACTATGGGAGAAGTGAGCTATATTTCATACATAGGCAAAACATTTCCATTCTGAATTCCAATTAAGGGTCAACGGTGCCTTGACTTTCTCAAAAAATTGGGATCTAGGCTCAATGACACTACCAGAGACCTTATGGTTGCCAGTTTCCTGTTTCAGTTCCACAGTGTGATGATCCAGAGGGGAAACATTTACTGTGTCCTCAGTTCCGGTCCGGAAGCTTGTTGACTGATCAGTAAGCCCGCAATTGCTTTAAGCCCAATCACGCAATAAACGCTGGCTACTAACTGCACATTCAACTCGTCCACTACCTTACTGCCCGCTCACTAACTATTTCCAGTTTATCCTCCTCCCATCACTATCACTCCCCTCCCACCACCTAACCAAACCCTTTGGTCACAAAACGTTTCCCATCCCCTTCTGCCACGGGCTGCCTCAGATGTCACTCAGGTCCTCAGTAGAGCGCGCCCTTCTCCACACACACATACACATGGCCACTACGAGCTCACCATAGCCCGTGCTGCTTGAAACTTTTGTTCCGAGCAGCTGAAAACAACAGCAACAACACACACACACACACACCAAGAGTTTATTTTCATCTTGGAATATGTTCAGGATAAAAGTATACTTGTTTGTTGGTGAGTATGTTATTGTGTTGGCCTTAATAATCTTCCTGAGGTTGATAGGGCAACACCAGACATAAATGCAGCCTATAACAGTTGCCTGATTCTCAAGTACCTATCCGCTAGATGTATATTGACATTCAGGAGTAAGGAAATGCACCTCCAGGTCTTTCCCTGCCCAGGGATCGAACACTAGTCCAATCAGTTATGAACCGATTGTGCTAACAGCATGTACCATCCCCATCATTATATGGTAACTCGTGCATTGTGTCCTCTAGAGACCTATTGTTAAGTAGACCCAACGGACTGTCACCTCACTCTCTGTGTTTTTAACACAGTGATTTAGTGATCTGCAGTTAGATTAAAAATTTTGCTTTGGTTGATTAGACATTGCGTGTCTTGTTGAGTATGCTACTGTACCACAATTCTGAAGAAAAATTAAGTGTTATGTTGCATCTCATTGCTTGCAATTCATGGTGCATATCGGGCATCAATATATACACTAACAACTGCCTCTCTTACCTTAAACACGCCGTTACTCACGTCTGATCTTCCCCTCTCACTTATCTCAGTTCCCCCTTCCATCCTGTCATCCCATGCAATGAAATACGATTTTAATTTATAAAGTCCTCAGTCACTGCACTATTTATGTTCATATCTAAGCAAGTCTATTATAACTACGGGCTCACCATAGCCCGTGCAACTTGGAACTTTTATTCCAAGTAGTAGAAACTAAAACAACAACAACTCTTCTGTAAAGGTATATGCATATACTAAGAGAAACCACCAGCTTCTCTGTGTATATACACTGAGATTATTTTAATCCTGAACTATGCCTAGAAGTTCGTTATATTTGTTAATTGGTCAGCAAGCATTTGTGGTTACCTCTACATTCTTAAAGAGGTTGATAGGCATTATGTTCAAACACCAAACCAAATATAGCATCACAGTATTCATTAATTTGCTGCTCATCACAGTGTTTCATCACATTACCCACCTAAGTTGATCATCCCAATATTCGCTACCCAACTGAGTAATAAATACTGGCAATGTTGTATAATACTAGCCTTCAACTTCTGCGGCCCAGGGTCGAGCCCTTAATGGGATAATGAAGTGGATATAGTTAAATGATATTTGGTGATCATTGAAGCTTCTAAAGTACAATTATCAGATCCCTCGAAAGGCCTAATTCCAAATCTCATCCTCAGTAACCTTCATCCAATTCTGTCCTCATAATCAGGCCATAAAATTATTATAAACGATCTCCAGGATTTTAAAAATAACTAGAGTATTGTTTGGTTAATTAAGTACGATAGCTACTGGTGTAGTGCCGGTCCCAAAGTGGCTGTTATAGTTATAAATATATCACGAGGGGAGACTCAAGTATGTTGTGTATCTTGCGGGCTATAATTATAAAGGTATATAATCTCCTTTAAGTATTAGGCATTATTCTTTGTACATGTATGAAAGGATGATGCCAGAGTTTGATATCCCTCAAGCCCAACACCAAACCAAGCAAAAATATATTTATATTCGCTGATATTTATAGAATTTAATTATTAGATTAAATCCAATAAACATACATTTGTGTTTTAATTAATACTGAAAGAAGTAACAGTAGTAGTAAAAGGAATATTAGTATTAAAGCAGAAATAGATTGCAGTGCGTAAACACAGGCACATCTTGACACCATTGTAAAAACACTGATCACTTACACAAACATTGATGACTTCAGATAAATAGGCGTCAACCTTCCAAGAAAGAACTAAAACAACAACCCAGGAGATTCGAGTCCCCCCTAAACCCCCAATTAACGTTGATCAACACCACAAGTACATAAACAGTCTCCATACACACCGACAGACACACAGGCGTCAACCGTCTAAGATCAGAACAAAAGCAACAAGCCAGGAGAGTCCCTCCCCCCCCCCCCACTAACACACACACACACCAGGAGTGAAATATGGGAATGATCCAGTCCTCTATCTAATGGTGCGCCGTCACCAAGGCTCCTATAATCTTCCACATCTCCCCTCGCAAAAAAGATACGTTAAAAGGACCTTTATGCGACCGTTTGCTAGAGGTCTGTTTGTCCTGGTGAACTGTACAGTGGTTAAGGCGTTGTGGCTCGGAGACGAGCGTATTGTTTAGGTTCTGGGAAGAGAGACAATTACTGGCCTTGTCTCCAGATGATGACGCGAATTAATGATAGTAGAGACTTCTTCATCGACTACTACAGTCTTTGTAAAGTATACACTGATTACGATTTACCTCACTCGATAATAATAGGGCTATATATTCCTTTTTGAAATAGTATATATTATTTTTCAATTTAATATATATATATATATATATATATATATATATATATATATATATATATATGACAATGTCAGACCACGGAGGAAAAATGAAACAGGAATTTCCTTAAGTACTTTCGTATATTAATACATCTTCAGAAGGAGTAGTTCTGAAGTCACTCCTGAAGATGTATTAATATACGAAAGTACTTAAGGAAATTCCTGTTTCATTTTTCCTCCGTGGTCTGACATTGTCACATTTTTAATCACGTGATCATTAATCATTTTAATTTTTTTATTTTCGTGATACACACACACACATATATATATATATATATATATATATATATATATATATATATATATATATATATATATATATATATATATATATATATATATATTATATATATATATATATAATTAGATTAAATCCATATATATCCTATAACAAAATAATAGGGGTGGTGGGAGAAGAAAAGATTAAAGTGTTCAGTGAGAATTCACAAGTGCTTCTGAGTACTCTATATTTTCTTCTTCGAGACTGTGGGTCCCTACGATTGCACCAGAGAAGGTACCCCTATTTCATACTGGTTGATTGTATAGAGTGTCTTGAACTTAGCTATAAACGTATTTACAAAAAATCTTAATTGCAAGAATTTGCGAGAAAATTTTCAAACAAAACTCTGACAACGATCATAAAACAATTCTATAAAAAATAGAGCACGATGACGGTACACAATGACATGTCATAATACACGGTGACATGATTCAATACACGATGACATGACACGAGGTATAACGTAACACAAGCACTAGAGAGTTTACATAGTTTACATAGCTTACTGCAGCTCCCCGCTGCCAACGGGTCATCAGTATCGCGGTGCGCCTCTGTGTCCACACTCCGGATATTGGAATGAGTCCTTAATGACCAGTTGGGAGACAGATATACCCATTTTTCTCGCCCACCATTAGCAACAGGAAGAGTGGGTTATGGGGAGGTTATTGAATCATGATGTCATTGTCATTTGTCTGTGACGATATTTCTCATCTGAGGTCGGTGAGTGTTTCTCAATGACCTGTAACGTGACACTGAAGATGTTATCAATTTCCATTAGAGGTAGCCCTGATTGGTCGCCTGCGACCATTCTGCTTCCATCACTGTCTAACTTACACCAATGGTCATTACTCCTCGTTTCCTAGTTGAGGTCTTTCCTGTTTCTATTGCAGACGAGGAGTCACAATAACGTGGCTGAAATATGTTGACCAAACCACACACTAGAAGGTGAAGGGACGACGACGTTTCGGTCCGTCCTGGACCATTCTCACAATCGACTTGAGAATGGTCCAGGACGGACCGAGACGTCGTCGTCCCTTCACATTCTAGTGTGTGGTTTGGTCAACTGTTTCTATGGTTTTGTTAAAATATACAACTCAAAAGGCTATTCATTTTAAAACGGTAGGAAATGCGTTTTATATTGTAAGAATTTGTACAAATCTCCATGATCACAATAAAATACGCAGGTCTTCTTCGCTGTACAGTGCGTAAGTCTTCACCAGTGTCCAGTGATCAGGTCTCCATCGATTTGCAAAAGACAGAGGAACTCTCAGTTACATTTAATTTACCAGGCGACAATGTGTACTTCACCAGGCGACATTTTACACTGCAGTAATCAAAATATTCCTACTGCTGAAGTCACATCCCCATGATGCAACGCATTTACTAGACCTTTACATTAGACGTCAAACCATGAAAGGCTGATGGGACGAGCAGATTCTTACGTTAGCCATCTTTAACATAAAACATTTGTTTACTGACTTTTGTTAATTGATGTATCTGCCCATTTATTTCGTGGAAATTGTTAGTAGAGTTAAATAATCTTCAGGAAACAGAGTTTCTGCTGTATCTGTTAATGATACAGTTTCATTTTGAAGTGGTTCTTTGGCTTTTGGAATTTGTTACATTTAGGGAAGAGGTGGTTGAGGGAATGGTTCGTTTGGTCGACCAGATTATTGGTACTTTGCTTCTCTCTTTGCCGTATTGATTCCAAGCATGTGGATACGATAACCCAATCTATGAATTTTCCGTGTCATCACCGACTGTGTCATTACCCCCCCCCTGTGTCAACACCCCCGGTGTCATCACCCCCCCCTGGTGTCGGGTTTTCATTGAAGCAATGAAAACGTGCAAGAAACGAGACGTAAAGGAACTGGCCAAGGACAAATTTATCATCAGGAGTAAACTGTAGGACATAGATGGGAATTAGAAACAATGATAAGACAGGATAATTAGGGAGGAAATTTTGGGGAGGAGATCAATCGATAGTTTTCCAAAGATGTAAAACAACATCAGAAAACAGACAGACAAAACGTAGGACCATCCCTGGAAACACAAACCGAAACTGTCTCTATTTTCCGCTTATTACAACTTGTAATAAAGTTGTTACATCTTGGCTTAACGTGTTTATGACGTATTAGAACGTTGTTACAACTTGCTATATTGGTTGTTATAACTGGTTAGGAGGTGTTAAAACTTGTTGTACCAACGTCGTAGTTTCGGTGTGTGTTTGGCGGGAAGGAACTAGAGTTCGATTTCCTCAAATACAACCCCTAAGAAGCTAATTACACACACGCGTACTCGCGCGCGGTCCTCCCCCCTCCCTCTTTAGTCATTCTAACCAAAAAGGGATTGAGAGTCCAAAGGGTCCCAGCGCGATATGTAAAATATATGCTCTGTGCACTTACGCTCGGGCCAAGTTTTACCAAGATCGTTATCACTCCACCAGCTCCCAAAGGACCCGGTGTCTCCCCCACCGGGACCCCAGCCACAGTAATTGTGGTTGTTATTCGTGAAGATTTTATGATCCACTCGAAGGTTCACGGGGACGACTTAATTACAAACCGGTTGTTATGCCCAGAGGAGCCAATGGGGCGTGACGTGATTTCAGAGTGATCACTGTGGGTGAAGCACATTGCAATGGGCAGTTGACTTCCACTTGCATTATGGTCTGGTCGTATTCCTCTTCTGACGTGGACAGGTTGCATGGTATTCTATACATGGGTCGCATTCCTCTTCTGACGTGGACAGGTTGCATGGTATTCTATACATGGGTCGCATTCCTCCTCTATCGTTGAAAGGTGGTATTCGTCTTGTGTTTCCTCTGATTGTTCTTTCGAATTTCCCATTCGTTCCTATGACCTAAAATCTTCCTCGTGATTATGTAATCTGCTTATGAAAAAATAATAAACGCTAAGTTCCTAAACTGCATGAATATACATATTAGAAACAAGGACAAACAAGTGTGAATAAATATATATATATATATATATATATATATATATATATATATATATATATATATATATATATATATCACCTACACTCTTCCCATTATCCCTCCCCTAACCTGTGTATTTCAACCCCCCCCCCCCCCCCTCTCTCTCTCTCTCTCTCTCTCTCTCTCTCTCTCTCTCTCTCTCTCTCTCTCTCTCTCTCTCTCTCTCTCTCTCTCTCTCTCTCTCTCTCTCTCTCTCTCTCTCTCACACTCACTCTCAGCAGTAGCAGGAAACAGCTCCAAACCTCCAGGGTACACTTTAAAGTTCTTACCAGACACACCCGAGGTGTCCAGGGCGCTCTCTGTGTATCACATTAATTCAAATTTACAAGATATGTCTTTCTATTGAATTGCCTCGGCTAGTGGGTCCTTTGTCTGGTTATAAGTGATATATGCAGCGCCGGACGCTCCCTGCTGTTGGGCCATCCCAACCCTCCCTTTTCATGGGGCACAACACCCCCCCCTCTTAATTCCTCCTACTCCTCCTTTCTCACTCCTACCTCCTAACCCTGTCTCCTCACCCCTTCTCATTGTCGCTTGTTTGTAATATCAGTTTTGTTTTTCTAATTTCGTCAAAGTTTGTTTACAAAGGGATCCCAAACAGCAACAGGTTATCAGATCCAAACCCCCGTTATCACTTCTGGTTTTACTTTCTCTCTCTCTCTCTCTCTCTCTCTCTCTCTCTCTCTCTCTCTCTCTCTCTCTCTCTCTCTCTCTCTCTCTCTCTCTCTCTCTCTCTCTCTCTCTTTCTTTTCTCTTTATGTCTCGTACTACTCACACCTGTTTCCCATATTCATATTCACCCATTTGCTTCCCTCTTGCCATTTCCTCCCTTCCACTCATTCGTCTTCCCTCTTCTTGGCCTCTCACTTCCTTACGCCTCTCCTTCATCTCGCTCTCCATCTTTTGTTCCTACCTACATCTCCCTTCCCTTCCTCTTCTCCTACACTGACCCTTCTGCATAATCCGTCCCACTTCTAGTTTCTTGCTCTTTTTTCACTAAAATACTACTAGTAATAATAATAATAATAAAGCTAATAATTATAATAATATTTAGTAATAAAGACAATGCAAGATGGATGTCTACCATTGTTTTCAAACATGGGACAATATTGCACAATATATTTATAAGGCTGCTAATTACCCCCTTTCTCTGTATCTCTCGCCAATATCCACTCGCATCCACCTCGGTTCCTTCCCCCTCTACGTCCACTCAGCAATATCCGGCGTGACCACTGTCCCCCACCCCACCCATAACATCCCCTCCCTATCATAACCCCCCTCCCCCCTCCCCTATAACCCACAGAATCCCCCTTACATCTAACTCTCCCCTTCTACTGCTCCCCTTCACCCCCCCCCCCTCCCTCCGCAGGAGACAAAGCCTGGGGGCCTGAGTATTTATGGCTGCATTGCCACATTAGCATCGCCCATTGCTGAGTGAGGGGCGGCGTGCATTGTGTCCCGCAAGATGCAACGGGGGAGGAGGGGGTGAGAGGGGTGAGGGGTCGGGGGAGGGGGAAGGATGGGACTGGCGGGCAGGGATTAGAGAGGATAGGGGTGAGGTTGGGGGCAGGATAATGGTGTAAGGGTTGCAAAGTGGAGTTGGGGGATAGGGGGAGAGGAGGGAGGTAGTGGTCGGGAGGAATAGTTGGACCAGCGGCTGCATTGTGCTCGGACCCCAAGACGCTGTGGGAACACTGTAGGGGTCGTGGATGGACAGTGGGGTCGTAGGGGTGACGATGGGGTCATAAGATTGACAGTGGGGTCGTAGGGGTGACGATGGGGTCATAAGATTGACAGTGGGGTCGTAGGGGTGACGGTGGGGTCATAAGATTGACAGTGGGGTCGTAGGGGTGACGGTGGGGTCATAAGATTGACAGTGGGGTCGTAGGGGTGACGATGGGGTCATAAGATTGACAGTGGGGTCGTAGGGGTGACGATGGGGTCATAAGATTGACAGTGGGGTCGTGGGATAGACAGTGGGACGTTTTGGTAGACGTTGTGATCATTAGGTGAACAGTGGGAGTTGACAGTAGAGGCGTGAGGGGTTGACTTCGACTCATTCCGGTACAGAATTTTCCCACATATATCCCTTTCTTCGTGTAGCAACCATGCCAAAGTTTCTATCTACTCCTATCATGTTTATTTGCATTAGTACTTTGCAGGTGGTGATCATGTTCCCCCCCCCCTGATTCTTCTCTCTCCTAAGTACGTGAGGATTCATTCCATTCTTCCAATGATGTAAGGCGTGGTAAGCCCTCCATGCTGATGCTGCATACTCTGGAACTAGTGGCGGATAACGACATGAATAACTTCTTATTTACATTTCTAAAAGCTGTTTTTCTCTAATATTGCTTTGATGTCAACCGCGAGGTCAATTTCTCTGCCGGAAGCGGCTAGTTTATTGTTCACCCCATACTCATCCTGTGAGCGGTAGCGCAAAAAGGAATGCAGAGGGCACAAAAGGTCTTTTATCAAACTTCAACGGAGATTATTGCATTAACAATTTCATCTATCCTTCAGACCTTATAATTACAATGTCAGCGAGTTATATAGAGTGTTATATTTCATGAGCTATATATTTACAGTAAATTATTATACATTAATGGTAGGTCTTATCGCAAATATATATACAATTTATATATGCATATACAGTCTGTATTGTATTATCGCTCATACAATACAGTCATAATCTCTGTTTCCCGGTCATAGAATTCTATCAAGTGTTTAAGATTTACCAGACCTTATCACATACTGGTGATGCGTTATAAAAACAAACGCTTTAGCCTTCTTTCTGTCCCCATTTTTGTATATAGGGAATACATTGCCTATCTTCTGTCTGGTAGTTTCGTTTCCAGTGACTTATTGATATGAAAGGTTAGCGCTGTTTCATCTCCCTCTCTCTCAGTTTCCAGGTGAGTCGTCATAGTCTAGTCGTTCCTGTCCAACTTCAACAGGTGTCTCCTTATCTCCTCTGGTAATTTGAAATTTCTCATGTAATCTTTGGTTTGATACCATCCCTCTCAGTTCTGACACGTCTCTATGCTCTGTTGAGACGACTTGATGGGAGATTGTGCTTGTTCACGTATTATGCACAACTATACCTATCTCGTGGGCGGATGTGAACCCCCATACCCTTCCCGTGGGCGGTAGTGTACCCAACACCCATCCTGTGGGCTTTAGTACAAAAGTTACAGAAGCACATAATTTGCTCAGGAACTGAACCCGAGGAACGTCTCATGCAAACTCGCCCTCCAAGAACGACCTGAAGCTTCGTTTGGTGTTGGGTTTCAGGCCTATCAACCTCTCTAGGGTTATTAAATCCTGTTAACCTCTGAAGGGTTATTGAGGCCTAAAAAAATTTGAGAGTTATTAATAAGACCTGTCAACCTCTGGAGGAGTATTAAGGCCGACACAAATGCTTACTGATCTGCCAGAAAAAACTCTTTAGTCCCTGAACATTGTTTAGGACTAAAGTAAACTCTGTGTACATTCACCGAGAACCGGGATACCACTTTCGATGGATACCGAAGATGACTGCGGACTCTGAGCAGTTCCAATGAACATTATTCATCATGAACAAATCTTCGAATACTCGTCACGGCCCTTGTGGATTTGTTCATTTGATGCATCACGTTATTGTGATTTCTGTGTGTAATTATTCATCATATTTTATTGTTATGAACATTGTATGAGTTATTGTAATTTGTTAATTGTTGTTCATTACAATAATGAACAATATTCATTACATTCTATACGACAAACAGAAAACTAACACAATTAGGTATTAAAAGAGAATACGTGCTTTTAAGTGGTCTTAGAAATCCTAATTCTTTCAATTTTCTCATTCCCTCTTTTCTCCCTTTTCTTTCTCCATCTTATGTTCTCTTCCCTCTCCTTCCCTTCATTCCCCCCCTCCCCTCTCTATTTCCTTCAGTCACCCTCCCTATCCCTCTAACCCCATTTCCTCTTTTAAATATCTTTTCACTTCTCATACCCTTCCTCCCCCCTCACTTTCTTTCCATACCTTGCCTCCCCTTTTCCCATTCTCTGCCAGTGCCCCCGTACACAGCCGTCCCCTATTCACCCCTTTCTCCCTGCGAACCTTACCACCTCCCTCCGCCCCCCAAACCACGCCCCCTCATCCAGGAGTCTGTCACCGTGGGTTGCATATGATGGAGAGGGAAGGGACGGTGGCAATGCAGGCGGAGGATAATATATGGGTTGGTAGACGCGCGTTGACGGGGCTGTAATGAGCACTCCCGCTCTATGGACAGAAACAACCAGCGCTTGAAATTCATCCCAGCATCTGTCCTCAGGGGGATATGGTTGTTGATGGTCCGAGAGGGAGCGTCTAGCTGTTGATAGTGATAGTAATGGTTCTGTTGGTGACGGCGAGTTCATTAGTGAGACCCGAAATTTGCACGAGCTTTCCATTCTTACGATTGGCTGTTTGCAACGAAAATATTGTATCATGCAAGGTGAGGCTTGTTTAGTTTCTACCCTTGATGGTGCAAGTTTCTGTCACTGATTGTGCTAGTTTCTACCACTAATGGGTAATGCAGTCAGTCATCTACTGAGGATGGTGAGATATATTAGTATAATAATAGCACTCTGAGTGACTCAAACCACCCAACTCGGAGTTCAAAATGAAACTTGATAAGCGTCTTGAAAGAACATCTGATCAACCGAGGTGTGAATCATGAGACAGACTGCAAGTAGCGGAGTCTAACAAGCTGGTTGACCACAAGCCGTCTTAAAGAGAGTGAGTTTGGAGTGACAAGGAGAGAAGTACTGACAGGGTATGACCGAGCAACAGGAATTATCTTTTTCAACAGATTCTGTGATTATAAGTGTTTCGAACACTGGTTAAGAATTAATTTGGGCTGATTTAAATAAGAGTTGCCTTGTATAGGCCTTCTGCACATTCTTCTCATCCTCAATTCTTAATGGGAAAGTTGGCCTTCTTAGATGTATAGTAAATCTTAGCAATGATGACATGATTTTCTTGCTTATATTCTAATAGTGAATTTCCAGTTGCTTGTTTGATAAAGGAAGTGATACTTTTGTTTGTCATGTAAGAGGTTAACCTGAGCAGACATATAGGAAAACCTCTTACATGACAAACAAAAGTATCACTTCTTTTATCAAACAAGCAACTGGAATTCACCATTAGAATATAAGCAAGAAAACCATGACATCATTGCTAAGATGTACTATACATCTAAGAAGGCCAACTTTCCCATTAAGAATTGAGGATGAGAAGAAAGTGCAGAAGGCCTATACATACATAAGAGAGTTTCTGTATGTGAATAAATGTTTATCAAAGGTTTCATCTAATTTAACCTTTTGTTTATGCAGCGAGAGGGTTCCTCTACCCACGATGTGATCGACCCAATACAGAGAAGAGCTAGGAAAAAACAATGTCTATTTTTATTCGGTATTGCCTCTGGATAATCGTTAGAATGCACAGATTTCCAGCCGGCTGCAAAGCGGTCATTAACTGCAAGCTGCATTGTTCGCCCTGCATTCACTGCCCTGCATTGGTATTATCTGTTGCAATTACCCTCTATCTTAATTGCATCAGCGACCGCTACACGTTGTCCTCCCAGTCTCTCTAAAGCTTATCTCTTATCATCTCCGTCACTGGCTGTAATGGTAGGGTGGCATCATCATCTGGTCCGCCTCTCCAGATCCCCGAGGCTGGGAATCTGGAAACATTCTCAGTTCACAATTCCGGGTTCGAATCCCGGATGGGACAGAAACGGTTTTGCTCATTTCCTATCGCCTAACGCCCCAGTCCACCCAGCAGTAAGTAGGTACTCAGGAGTTAGCTTGTTGTGGGGTTGCATCCAGGGTCAGTAATTCAACCTTGGAGGTGACCTCGATTTAAGTCTAACGTTTATGAATACACTCTGGCTACCTGTCCCCCGACACAATGCATTATTATTAGTATTTTTCCAGTAGGTGGACGGGAGACGCATGTGAGATCATTGGAAGATACAAAGTCAGAATGTGAAATAAATTGTGTATATTTTATGTTACATTTACAGAATCATTGCTATATATTTCTCTCGTTCCTTTTTCCACTCCTCTCTCCCCAGCTACCAGTTATCTCTCCTTCTTCCTGCACTCTCATTACCACCCGGTTGTCCCCAATTCATCTTGTTCATTGTCCTCTATTTTCATCATTTTTTGTGGTGCTTCGTTGAGAGGTCAACCACTGTGCGCTCAACAGGACTCTCAGACGTAATAATACGTCCACAAGGATTCTCACTGGCAACGATACACCCTATTAGACATCCAGGAAAAATAGAATACCCACTCAGGACGCCTAGGAGCAGCAATACACAAATAGGGGTCCTAGGGCGATATTACACCCTACAGGATTCCCAGGAACAACATTACACCCCCTAAAGAACTCTCAGGGGAACCAGTACCCCATCACAGGACTCCCAGGAGCACCAATACACACCACAGGATCCCCAAAAAGCGACAATACACCCCCACGGGACTTCAGAAGCAACTATACACCCCACAGAACTCTGAAAGGCAACAATACTCCTCACAGAACTCCCAAAAAGCAACAATTCATACTATAGGACTCCCAAGAACAACAATGAATCCCTACACGATTCTCCAACACTGGAAGGTCTATAAAGATGTTGAGGGCCGTCTTCTGCATTAAGAATGATTACTTCCAATGTCTCTGTTTAGCTGTCACCACCCTCGTACTCTCTTGTTCAATATTTCAGTATTTTTAATCTTTTATTTTTTATCAACTTTTGGTTCGCTTCTTCCAACAATTGTTCTTGCCTTTTTTGTCATCTTTTTTATTGGTTTTTTAATCTTTCCCCTTCGTGGCAATCACAATCCACCATTCACTTGTCACGTTCGTCAATCTTGCTTTTTTCTCCGGCTCTTGTGTTTTCATCTCATGAGCTGTCTACAGCTTCCTCTGCACTTGACGAAGTCTTCGAGACTCTCGTCGTCCAGCTTGAATTTTTCACACCGATTTGAATGGAGACTTCCTGGGTTATTTTGCTCGTAAGTCAGACTCTTTGAACTGAGTCTTTCATGTCTCCTTTTCCCTGTTTACCTGCCTGTCTCTATCTCTATGTCCGTCTCTCTGTATTTGTTTCTCTGCATGGATCTGTCTCTGCTTATCACTTTTCTGTTTGTCTCTCTGTATCTCGACAGTCTGTCTATATCTTTGTCTGCCTGTCTCCCTTGGTACCAGTCTGTACACATTGTCCAGTTTACGAGGGTATATATGGAGGGCAGACAATCGGGAGGCAGCGAGAGAGCAGGTATCGGGGGATGGGGGTGGGAGAATGGTGGTTTGAGACAGTGGTAATGGCACCATGAACACATAATACAGGCAAAGTATGATAGTTAGAATTTTTTTTGTTTATTTTGTGGATATATTTGGTTTTATAGTAAGAAAAATGTTTCAAATGAGTATAACAAATATAATATAGCAATATTTGTAATGGTGCTCCCACTTGCACCATGTCAAGTAACACTTGTTTCCAGGGTAGGGCCCTGGCGGCTGAGTGGACAGCGCTCGGGATTCGTAGCCCTAAGGTTCCGGGTTCAATCCCCGGCGGAGGCGGACACAAATGGGCAGTTTCTTTCACCCTGATGCCCTTGCTCATTTAGTAGTAAATAGGTACCTGGGAGTTAGACAGCTACTACGGGCTGCTTCCTGGGGATGTGTAACAAAAACGAGGCCTGGTCGAGGACCGGGCCGCGGGGACGCTAATCCCCGAAATCATCATCTAATAATTGATACTACTTGATATGAAAATTATGTTTTTAGAGACCTACTTTTCAGTGATGAGTTTACCAGACAATCTAGTAGGGTTTAAAACCTGTACCTTTAGTTGACAGGATTATATTATTCTCTCGTGAGAGATAACTGGCAAAGATGTCAATATAAACATTTACGTCCAGAACCTGTGAGATGACAATACTCTCAAGAACCCACGTGATAGCAATTCGACCCATTGTAATAATCGAGCCCAGAACCGAGTACTGGGTAGCAGGACCGTCCGTGGAGACATGAGGAACCGTCCGTGGGGGCATGGTGCCCCCACGGACGTGTTCGTTGTGTGGACATTAGGGGCAGGGAAGAATATGATGAAAGGGTTAAAATGTATTAATTTTGAGTTAATTAGACTGAAATGAAGATGATAAGAGGGTCGAACGGCGAGTACGAGAAACAGTTAAGTGGAAAATCAAAATGAAGATTGTCTAAAATATTTTAATGAATGTACCCAAATTACTGCATAAAAGTAAGAAATTTTACATAAAACGTACCAACCTTACAATTTAACGTGCAATGAAAATTATATTCGTAAAAATACAATATACTTGTAATACTTCTAACGATCCACTCTCAAAATCGTTCACGAAGCAATAATATGTAAGACGCTCTGAGTTCATACTTTTGCAATGTTTTTCTTTGTTGGAGCAGCTACCGACCCCGCCCGAATCACTGCCACTGACTCATTATAATGGGGTTAACATATTAGAAAAATAACCACGGCACAATAAGCGACAACTTCTCTACAAAGCGCCCCCGTGGCTGCCCTCACTGGTGTCGAAATTAAGGCAATAACAACACGTTACTAGAAGTTCTCCTCGAGGACTGATCGTGGTCAGTACCGGTACAGATTCACAGACCTAGTACCTCTGGCACTTTTTCAATAAAACTTATGAGAATTGATAAAATTTATTATTGTTGTTGTATTCGATTTTTGTATATCTTGATTTTTTATTAAATTATGAAAAAGTAGCAAATTATCAACGCATAGTAACAAATTTGGAGCGAAAGTACCAAGTTCGGCAGCCCTGGTTAAGATGCAGCTGAGTGAGATGGAGAGTAAATGAAAGCGTAAAAAGACTGGATAAGGAGGATAAATAACAAAAGGGATTAGGAGAGAGGATGATAAGCGAGTGAGACGATATGTACTTAAGAAGTCCGTAGCACTATAACTGAAAACTGCGATAACTACTGAGATGACTGTTATTTTAGATTCAGCTTCTTTGAACAAAAAGTTCTAAGCAGCACTGGCTATGGTGAACCCGTTGTACTTACCTGGCACAGGAGATGTCCTATTCTATTTTTGGTGACGTTCAATGGAATATAAATATACTGTAATAATACATTCAAAACAAAAACGTACATCATTTTATGCTGCTTTATTATTCCTATTATTTTTATTGTTATTTGAATTATTATTTTGCTTTTATTATTATTATTAAAACATTACTACGAGTAGTAATATATAAAATGTTAAATTTCTTACTTTAAATTTGTTCTGCATTTGATCTTAGAAAAAATATTTAAATACTGAATTACAGAGAGAAAGAGAGACTGATTTATACCTGTATAAAATATACGATATATTTCAGCCATAACTCTTATACAGAGCGCTAAGATAGACAAGGTCGACATACCCATTTTATGGGTTCCTTTCCCCAAATTTTGTGGACCGCATTTTCATGCATCAAAATTGAAGGAAGTCTTTCATATCTCAGAAAATACATCCATTAGACTGGAGAAAACCTCTCATTTCTCATCCCTCGCTTCCTAAGCATGTTCACGAACGGTACCCATGGTAGCGATTGGACCGCTTCTCCCTCACAACCATGAAGGGGAGATTTACGGCGCCTTTTCCCACGCTCTTGTGGTAAAATATTTACTGCCATCATCAGGGGTAACACAAACAAATTTTCCCGTCCTGGAAAAGGGAGTCAAAACAGCTAGGAGAATTGATGGAAATGGCGATTGGGGTAGTATACAGCCGCCCCTTTTCAGCTTGCCAAACAAGCCATCATCGGGGCGGGTTAAGACGACATCATAAAATACTAATTGTTCGACTCGCAATGAATACTTTGAATGCAACCAGGCAATGGCACCAGCGCTACCATCTTCTGTCCATCATATACTTTAATGCAAATTGAACCTTCCTACCAACTAAACAATATATTCAGATAATAATACGCATGTAACAATACGTATGTACAATGCGTATACAAAAAACAATACGTATGTAGAAGAAAAATTTAAATATTAGGTGAAGATTTTGTAATGCAAACCTAGTTGGCTACCCTGTCCTCCTCATGGGCGATGCAACTTCCGTTTTCTATAAGAGAGTCGGAGCCCGTGAATAAGCGTAATGACTCCATTGTCCACCAAGATGTATGGGTTTCGCTCAAATTAGCATGGATTTGGTCCTCCAGTTACAAGCGTCGCCATAGAGGGAATGTGAGGCACATTCTCTTCTGATTTACCGAAGCGCCAATGTTTTTTTGACAACAAATGGGGTCGTATAGTACAACTTTTATCATGAACAACACAAACATGAAGTTTAAATTGTTCCGAATCTTCCACTAGAATTAAATGGAAGAATTAAAATATATTTTTAAAGGATAAAAAGGTCTTGGCCTTTGTGATTTATTTGTTTTGTAGGAATTATATATAATGGAAGACATCGCTTAATACACGAGTGTTCTTAGTTTTTGGTTATCATTGTAAATATTGACAAAAATACCTAAGTGATAATTCTATATTACACAAACACACACACACACACACACACCCAGGGGCGCCGGTGGCTGTGTTGATAGCACGCTGGACACGTAATCCTGTGGCCCGGGTTCGATTCCCGGCCCTGGCGAGAAACAATGGGCAGTTTCTTTCACCCTGATGCCCTAAGCAGTAAATAGGTACCTGGGAGTTAGACAGCTTTTACGGGCTGCTTCCTGGGTGTGTGTGTGTGTGTGTGTACATGAAAAAATTAGTAGTTAGTAACAGTTGAGAGGCGAGCCGAACGAGCAGAGCTTAGTCCCTGCAAGCACAACTAGGTGAATACACACACACACATATCGAGTACTTGAATAGTTCAGAATCTGTCTACCAGGGGAATGGAAGGGGCCCCCAGGAGTCATCGGTGGCATCACAATGCACTTCCCTTGCATAATGCCGCCTGCATTGTCCAATATCAAGAGAGGCCAAACCCGCTCAGGCGAACACTTATGCCCGGCTAACAAGATTGACTCGGAGGCTGTGTCAAATGTGCTGTGAAGAATGCAGGGAGAGAGGGGGAGTGAATGAGGGGGAGAAAGAGGGGAGAGGGAGGAAGGGGAGAGAGACTAGAGATCATAGTGTGGGAGTAGATAACAAAGGGAGGAGAGGGGAAGGCGTAGGTGAGGGGGTTATGGTTGCAAGTGCAGGAACCGGGAAGAAAGATCAAGAAAGGTGGCAAGAAATGAAGGGAAGGAATTGAGAGGCATGAAGAAGAGGAGAAATCAGACGTTAGGAACGGGTTGGGAGGCAGGAAGGAGGAAATTGATGAGAGAAGGAACCAGGAGAAGGGTGAGGGAAGGGGTGAAGGGGAACAGGAAGGAGGGAACGACGAGGGGGCTGCAACAGTGAAAGGTATTAATGATAATGGCTGAATCTGGCTAATGTGCCGACCATTACTCGACCTCCCAGACAAGGAGTGGCGGCAGAGGTGTCGTGGAGCAGTAAGGTGAAGTGGCAGTCGTGGAGACCATATCGTGGAAGATGTCGTCGAGTCGTGGCGAAGGAGTCGTAGTGGAGGCTGTAATAGGCGGGTGATAATGGCAGTCGTTGATGTGTCGAGGCTGAGGAGCCGTGGGGGGAGTAGTGTTGGAGATACGAGAATAGCAAAGTTGGTAGTGGAGGCGACTTAAGTCCTCATTCCGGCAACAATAAAACCCAAACCGACCCCCCCCCCAATACCATCAACACAACCACAACCACTTCCAGTACAATCACCAACATCAATCGTACTACCACAATCTCGTCACTGCCTCCACATCCACTGTCATCACTGCAACCAACATCACTATCAGAGCCATCGTCGCTACTCTCACAACCACCATCACCACTGTCACTGTCACCACCATCACCGCTGGCTCTAACACTACTGCTACTGTCACCTCAAGCATCAACTAGCACCAACACCAACCAGCAACACACCCAACATCACCCTCCACCGTCCCCTCACTCCCCCAACCACCGGCCAGACAACCAATGTCTCTGCATGGAAGCTGCATAGCACCCATCACAGTCCGGGAGATTACATCTGACTCCATCTCCTACCATCAAAGCAACCTGCATAACGACGCGAAATAATACCTTTAAAAAGACCTCCCCAATTAATCAACAGTTTCCCATCTCCCGGTCAGATTTTCCTCCCCTTTTTCCCTGACCCTCTTTCTTTTTTGTCTCCCCTCTCACCCCTTTCAATGTTGGAATCCTGCGAATGACGCCATGAACGACTCATGGAGAGAGGGCGGCGTTGAAGCCGAGGGTCGAGTGCATTAGGGCTGAATCACACGGACGGGTCCAGGCTCGCAAAGGACAGTAATTAATCCCGTGTTCAAAGGCGACGATATTTCACCGGCTGGACAGTCCAATAACTGGTAGCATGCCGGGGTGGGCATCATTCCACACATTCTCTGGTCAGTGCACCTCAATGGTCACGGAGAATGAGCGCGAGAGGGTGTAGGTGTGAGAGAGAGAGAGAGAGAGAGAGAGAGAGAGAGAGAGAGAGAGAGAGAGAGAGAGAGAGAGAGAGAGACAGACAGACAGACAGACAGACAGACAGACAGACAGACAGACAGACAGACAGACAGACAGACAGACAGACAGACAGACAGACCGACCACCAGACAGGAGAGAGCGGAACACAGAAAACTGAAGACATGTATTGATAAACATACACATACACACACACACACACACATATACACACATTCCACACACACAATGGGTGTGTGTGGAATGATGCTAACATCAGGAGAGCCTTCAGGAACCTGTGTAGGGAATCATTCAGAATCTTGTACACCACATATGTAAGACCAATCCTGGAGTATGCGGCCCCAGCATGGAGCCCGTACCTTATCAAGCACAAGACGAAGCTGGAAAAAGTTCAGAGGTATGCCACTAGAATAGTCCCAGAACTAAGAGGCATGAGTTACGAGGAAAGGCTGCGGGAAATGCACCTTACGACACTGGAAAACAGAAGAGTAAGGGGAGACATGATCACTACCTACAAAATCCTCAGGGGAATTGACAGGGTAGACAAGGATAAACTATTCAACACGGGTGGTACGCGAACAAGGGGACACAGGTGGAAACTGAGTATCCAAATGAGCCACAGGGACGTTAGAAAGAACTTTTTCAGTGTCAGAGTAGTTAACAGATGGAATGCATTAGGCAGTGATGTGGTGGAGGCTGACTCCATACACAGTTTCAAGTGTAGATATGATAGAGCCCAATAGGCTCAGGAACCTGTACACCAGTTGATTGACAGTTGAGAGGCGGGACCAAAGAGCCAGAGCTCAACCCCCGCAAGCACAACTAGGTGAGTACACACACGACTTCTGTAAGAGGTAAACAACCCCCCCCCCCCCCCGTCATGACGTCACGAGTCCCATTCACAAGGTCGGTGAATGAACTCTGTTGTTTAGTTTGTTGACATACTTATCCAGTCTCTCTTGTTTGTCGCTTACTCTTCTCTTGACACTCTTATCCTCTCTCTCTCTCTCTCTCTCTCTCTCTCTCTCTCTCTCTCTCTCTCTCTCTCTCTCTCTCTCTCTCTCTCTCTCTCTCTCTCTCTCTCTCTCTCTCTCTCTCTCTCTCTCTCTCTCACACACACACACACACACACACAGGGGTTAGAGGTCTGGTAGCTGAGGCGGACAGCGCGCAGAGCTCGTAATCCTGTGACCCGGGTTCGATTCCCGGACCAGGTAGAAGCAAATGGGCAAAGTTTCTTTCACTATGATGCTCCTGTTGCCTAGCAGTAAATAGGTTCCTGGGAGTTAGACAACTGTTACGGAGCTGCTTCCTGTGTGTGTGTGTGTGGGGAGGGGGACATTAATTAGTAGTTAGTTACAGTTGATTCATTGACAGTTGGGAGGCTGGCTGAAAGAGCAGAGCTCAACCCCAGCAAGCACAACAAAGTGAATGCACACACACACACACACACACACACACACACACACACACACACACACACACACACACACACACACACACACACACACACACACACACACACACACACATGTTATTACTTACTCTGAGAAACCAAATCACTGAGGCACATCATACGAATGCTAGTTATAGGGAGAACGTGATAAAGGGGAGGAAAGCATGAGCTTATTGGAGAGGAGGAAGGAGAGAGAGAGAGAGAGAGTTAAGGAGAAGAGGAAGGAAGTGCACCGAAAGTGGGTGGAGCGTGTGACGATTAGTTCACGGATGTTGCATAGGGAGGAGGACAATGCAGGAGGGGAGAGTGCTAGAGTAGGGAGGGAGAGAGAGAGAGAGAGAGAGAGAGAGAGATGACTAGGGGGGGATGTGAGTGAGTGAGAGAGAGACCAGGGGCCAGATTCACGAAGCAGTTACGCAAGCACTTACGAACGTGTCCATCTTGCCTCAATCTTTGACGGCTTTGGTTACATTTATTAAACAGTTTACAAACATGAAAACTTGCCAATCAACTGTTGTTATTGTTATAAACAGCCTCCTGGTGCTTCGGAGCTCATTAACTGTTTAATAATTGTAAACCAAGCCGTCAAAGATAAAGATGTACAGGTTCGTAAGTGCTTGCGTAACTACTTCGTGAATTTGGTACTAGGATTATAGTAAACTCTCAGTATGAATACACCAGAGAGAAGCTGGTTTACACCTCTCAGTGTATAAAAGCCTAGCGAGCCTACTTAACCCTGGTGCTCTCACACACAGGAGAGTTAACCGCATGAAAGCGCTGGCCGAATGACCCAGCTTCACCTGATAACTAAAACCAGTGAAGCCTCGCACTAAGTACAACTATACACATTGAAAAATTGCATTGAGAGTTATGACTAAACAAAACAAGTAGAGTCAAGGAGGGCAAGGGAATAAGTACGGAAATGAAGGGTAAAGAAAACAGGATGGAAGGAAGGAGAGAGAGAGAGAGAGAGAGAGAGAGAGAGAGAGAGAGAGAGAGAGAGAGAGAGAGAGAGAGAGAGAGAGAGAGAGAGAGAGAGAGAGAGAGAGAGAGAAAGGGGTGAGACAGTAGGAGTAATGGAGGCCAGTGAACTATAAAGTAATTAGCCTTCGTCTGCTGCATTGGTTGAAGGGAGGGGGGATGGAGATGAGCAATAGATGGGAAGAGGCAGAGAAGGATATGGAGTAATGAGATGTGGAGGGACAGAAAATGGGTGAGGATACATGTGAGGGGAGACAGAGCAGTTCAGGAAATGTAAGAGAGTCATCAAGGAGTAAGGGATAGGGGAAAATCCGGAAGGGTTGAGAGAGTACATAGCAACACGTGGAGACACATATCAATACATTTTTACATATATCAACACATTGTGTCACATTGTAACACAAACAGAAAACATATTGATTCACATATCAACACATTGAGAGGCATAAACAAATGGGACATCATAGCAACACAAGGAGATACATATCATCACATGGAGAGACACAGCATGACAAGGAGACATAGGGGACACAGGTGGAAACTGAGTACCCACATGAGCCACAGACGCGTTAGAAGGAACTTTTTCAGTGTCAGTGTAGTTAACAGATGGAATGCATTAGGCAGTGATGTGGTGGAGGCTGACTCCATACACAGTTTCAAGTGTAGATATGATAGAGCCCAGTAGGCTCAGGAACCTGTACACCAGTTGATTGACAGTTGAGAGGCGGGACCAAAGAGCCAAAGCTCAACCCCCGCAAGCACAAATAGGTGAGTACATGAGGCATATTAACTTCATTACGGTAGAAAGTAATATACAACTCTTTCAATCAACATGATCAACACATCTAAAGAGCGAGGTAAGTTACACAACTTACCTCGCTTTTTAGCCCATGTTCACCTTGCTAAGTGAACATGGGCATCAGGGTTAAAAAAAAATCTGCCCATTTGTTTCCGCCTCCGCCGGGGATCGAACCCGGAAACTTAGGACTACGAATCTCGAGCGTTCTCCACTCAGCCTCCAGACCATCTCCATAGTTCGTGATCATAACGATTAATCTTGTGACTGTCTTATTTTGCAAACTTGTATTCGAACTTTGTCAAAAGTCCGCCCTCGCTTCTTGCAAGATCGGTGTTTAATCCCCAATGGTCCCCCGATTTAAGCCGTTGGGTTCCATTACCTCACTCCGAGGGTAGAAATAGCCTAAGCTACTCTATCCCTTTGATATGTTGTTTTAGATTTAGCTACTTAGGACGAAATGTCCATGTAGCACGGGCTATAGTGAGCCCGTAACCTTTGAGATGTATTTTATTGTCTTAATAAACATACTTGAACCTCACTCCCAAAGGGTAGACATAGCGTCAGCTACTCTTATCCTTTTGAGATGTATCCTATTGTACTTGAACCTCACTCAGTCCTCACATCTCATCAGCCTAAGCGCTGGGTTGTCTTTATAACCCAATTCCTCTGGCACAATCAGTTTCAGAAAATAATTCTGCACGTTTTTTTGTTCGTATAAAAGTTTGCCGTTTAAAAATGTTTAATAAATGGTTGGAACAGATGAATAGTAATTTGCCAGCATTCTTTATTTAAACGTATAGTTTCGCCGGTCTCAATAGTTCTGACTTTCCAGCTTTGTAGGGTATTAAATCTATTTCACAACTGTCTCAAATAATGGTTTTTGAACATCTTACGAAATACAAATACTGGCTTATTAAATTATTAGGCTATGCTTTTTATACTTCTGTGTGATAGGGATAACTCTCAGAATTTTCCTACCATCTTAAATGCATCATATTTTTACCTGTTGATGGGGACAGGAAGCCTTTTAAGCCTATCGAGGTAACCCGGTAAAACAATTGACATAAACCAGGATGTATCAGTCGCCTTGCTCATTGATATATTTACTGTTCGGTGAACAGAAGCATCGATGCATACAATCGTGCCCACAAGCTTTTCTCTGTCCGAAAATCGATCCCAGGACCAATCGGTTGTTAGCCGACTGCGCTGGCCACTGCGCTACGAAGTGTTGGGTAGTCGTAGATAGTTTAATAGTTGACTTTGTGTCATCTTGAAACTTTGAAATTTCGCTTCAATGTTACATTTTCTTAAGGTCTCTTTTTCTGTCGTCTGATATTATTAGTATAAAAAATATCGTATCTACTAAATATCTAAATATTATTGATGACTCAATTATTATTATTATTATTATTATTATTATTATTATTATTATTATTTTTATTATTATTATTATTATTATTATTATTATTATTATTATTATTATTTTTATTATCATTAATATTATTATTATTAAGCACTGGTGTATTATCAGTGGCAGGAACGAAGTCTACAAATATATAAGGCAGGATCTCACGCGATGCGACCTACTTACGGTATCTTGCGTATTAATTTGCGCAGCCCACTTAACCAGAGGTAAGTCTAGGGTGCTAGGCTACAGCTGAGGAGCTAGGGTATAGCTGCTCGACTACGGCTTGGGTGCTAGGCTAAGGCTGGGATGCTAAACTAAAGCTGGGATGCTAGGCTAAGGCTGGGATGCTAGGCTAAGGTTGGGGTGCTAGACGAAGGCTAAAGTACTAGGCTACTGCTGGAATATTTGATTATATTGGGGTATTAGACTACGGTTTGGGTACGAGAATACGATTGGTATATAAGACTACGGCTTGGGTATCTGGTTATGGCTTGGGAACTAGGCATCAACACCACCAACACCCGAAAACAACGCCACAAACATCTTAACCTAACTCAACCAACACCTGTTCCCAGCGCCACCAACACTCCCTAACCACCAATACAAACACGGCTAAGCTTCAGCAGAGATTGGCAACACCTACGAAGATAACCAACTTCACCTCTGGTATCAGCACGTATCGCTGCTTACTCCGTGAGTAAATATAGAGATATCAGACGCCGCAATCTGCGTTACACAACACTAACTGCTGGACGTCGCGTCCGGGTGTCAACATTATAGAAATAGCTTCCAATATTTATTTATGTTAGGTGCCATTGGAAGAATTATGTTACGCTACAAAATTATGACATGTGCTATGCCTTTCATGTCATTGCATGGAATTTGCTATATCCTACGTGACATGAGCTATACATTCGTGGATCTCGCAAACTTACAGAGCATTAATTTCATCGTGCACATTCTCAAGCCTAAAACAGAGACTGCTTTCCGCCACATAAGTTGACTTTTGTGCAACGCTTCAGAGGACTGAGGCCTCAACAGCCTCCTCCAAAGAAATCGAGCCTAAATTATCTCCCCAGGTGGAAGGAGTGAACTATACACATACAACATAACCACCTTCCTCACGTTACACACAGTGGCAGTCTTCCTTCATGCTGCGTCGGTGTTCGATTCCCGATGGTCATAGAGGTTAGGCACAGTTCCTTCACCCAGTACTGATATCTCAGTCCAAAGTCCTGAGTCCTACCCTCCCCTAAGCCCCCCACCCTTAGTCCCTTCTCAAATCATCCGCCCACTGGATGGGAGCGGGGTCAACCACCACCCATTGGATGGGTGTGGGGGTCCAATTTCACCCACTGAATGGACCGTACCACTTACGCACTCGGGAGAGTGCGAAAGACTTGCTGTAAACCTTTACATAAATTTCACAAATTACATAAGTGTGGGATTTTATCCTATAAAATAATAATAATAATAATAATTATAAACTAGCTCACAGCATCCCAGGAGTGTCAAGCACGACCACTTAATGAGATACAGAGAGCCCCTCGCGTCGCCCAGACAATGCCCATCATCGCGTTGAAAAGTCACTGACCAGCCTTTGAAGGTCGTTTTGCAAAGGAAGATTGCAGGCCAAATACTATGTTGGCCAGAGAAAGGTCACAGAGACCTTTAATGGCCAAATAAAGGTTATTTAAGCCCCCCTAGAGTGGCACAGAGGAAGGTGGTTTGCAGGAGACGGTGGACTCTAAGCTTGATGTGTGTTTGTGTACTCTCTCTCTCTCTCTCTCTCTCTCTCTCTCTCTCTCTCTCTCTCTCTCTCTCTCTCTCTCTCTCTCTCTCTCTCTCTCTCTCTCTCTCTCTCTCTCTCTCTCTCTCTCTCTCTCTCTCTCTCTCTCTCTCTCTCTCTCTCTCTCTCTCTCTCTCTCTCTCTCTCTCTCTCTCTCTCTCTCTCTCTCTCTCTCTCTCTCTCTCTCTCTCTCTCTCTCTCTCTCTCTCTCTCTCTCTCTCTCTCTCTCTCTCTCTCTCTCTCTCTCTCTCTCTCTCTCTCTCTCTCTCTCTCTCTCTCTCTCTCTCTCTCTCTCTCTCTCTCTCTCTCTCTCTCTCTCTCTCTCTCTCTCTCTCTCTCTCTCTCTCTCTCTCTCTCTCTCTCTCTCTCTCTCTCTCTCTCTCTCTCTCTCTCTCTCTCTCTCTCTCTCTCTCTCTCTCTCGTATAGATCACCTGCCTCTCTTTCTCTAACCTAGTTGCCCTTTTTATCCACTTATGCAGGTCTCCTCTTTCATTCTCCCCTCCCCTATCTCGACTAATCTCTTCTTTCTCACTTCTATAACTTCCTTATCGAGAAAGACCCCCCTATATTTCCGCATATTTGAAGTTACCTCTCCCGTTTATCTTCACTAACCCCTTCCATTCCCTTATCGTACTTTTATCAGTTCCTTCTCCCCTTCTCTAAATCTTCACTCACATATTACTTTCCTCCTCTACCCATTCCTCCCAGCTTCTCCCTCATTCCCTCCCATTCCTTCCTGCCTCTTTCTCCGTCATTCAGCCTCTCTCAATTCACCTCTCCCTTTCATAGTTCTCTTCATTCCTTCTTTCCAACTTGCCATTTATCTCTCGCAACACTACTCCCATTTTCCTCTTCCCCTCCCACAACGACGCATTCCCTCCCATGTCCTCACAACCCTCTCAGCACTCTCCATCATGTCCTTCTTTTCCTAACTTGCTGCCACCGCCAGTCAGCGTCCCACGGCCTGGTCTTGTCACCTTACTCTGAATTCAGTCCTAGACATTGAAGTATGAAAGGTGTGTAAAACTGGAGATGGCAATGGTTCTGCGTAGAGGGGAGAGTACATGAAGATTTAATTGCTTCTACTGTTTTGTTTAGCCCTGGACAATGTCTACCTTAATTAATAGGCCTTAATTAAGCACAAAACCACATCAGACCTGAGTAAATACCAAGATTTGTGATGTGAATTGCGTGACGTTAAAGATGCCATACGTTAAAAAGTTATTTATAGAAAAGGATTAATACGTGTGAGATAACTATCTGTTCTACCCACTTAGTGAAGGTTAATGCCGTTTACTGAATACAGAAATTTACAAAAATGTTCATTGACACATAGAGTACTTAATTCGCAAACTTTATTCTCATTTTGAGTGTGTTGATTGGTCAGGGAATCAATTAATTAATACAATAAAATTATGGATATCCATATGGTACAATTTGAGTCCCGAAAGACTGTATATATTTTGACGAGTTTGTATGATATTATTGTGGCCGATACTTATTCGCTATTGTTTTAATACTTGTTGTATACTGACCAAGGGAATATCTGTATATGTCGGTATTTATTTAATTTCAATTAATTCATTCCTAAATGCTTGATGCTGCATTTAGAAAGTCTTGTATAATTATATTTCAGGAGACGTTGTATCAACGAATAAAGACCACATCTGGCATCCAGCTAATAGACTCGTGCAGGATATGCTTCTGGTAAATTAAAATGGTTTCCCCCTGCAACTACGCAACGCTACCAAACTGTTTTCTTCAATGTTGCATTAACAACGTATGAAAACGCTGTGTTTTGGTCTTGGAGAATGGTCCAGGACGGACCGAAACGTCGTCGTCCCTTCACTTTCTAGTGTGTGGTTTGGGTCAACATATTTCAGCCACGTTATTGTGACTCCTCGTCTGCGCTGTGTTTTTCGTTTCGTGTTTGTAGGATCAAAACATCGTCCCGAGTTGCCTGGTCTCAACATCGCCTCTGTTGGTCGGTCTCAAGTCATCGACCTCAGTAGCTTAACAATTGCAGCCTCCGCAGAGGGCAATATAGACTACTCTTGTCCTTCTTTGTAACCTCGACAATGGTCCATGTTTCTTTTTCGTCATTTTTCCTCTTTATCTTTTCACCACTTTCTCCTGGGCTTTCTCTACTTTTTCTTTAATCGTATCATTATACGCGCGTAATCAACTACGCATCAGGATTAGCCTCTTGTTTTCCCGGAACGCGATTCAGTGTTCGTATTCCGCCTTCACCCTCAGCTTTTCTAGCTAATGATCGTCTCCACCGCTCATTTTTTCCCCCCACCGTATTTCTCCTCGGCCCTCTACCCTTTCCCCCAATTCCACCCATCCCCCTCTTCCCCCTCACCCTTCTCTTTACCTTGCCTCCCTACACTCGCTGGCGCCCCTTTGTTTCCTTGCCTCCCATCTCCTCTCTCCCTATTCATCTTATGCAACACTTTTCTTCCCGTGTGCGTTACTTCCTATCTTCTGTATGTCCCTCGATGTGTCCCTCCTTTTCCTCCCTCACCCTTCCTTCCCCTTTCTCTATTTTTTCCTCTCCGCCTTTTTCTCGTCTCTCTTGTATGCCGTATATTTCCTCTTAGATGCAAGACCCTTTCTTTCCTTAGTGACGGGATGCCTCAGTAGTCTTTCTTATTGTGAGACTTGAAAACTCTGCTACCATGAAAGCTGACGAGCCTCCGGTGAGCCTCCGGTAAGTCTCTGGCGAGTCTTCCCTTTTAATTTTAAAACCCAGCTCTCCATTTTCTATCTAAGTCGCTTCCCATTTGTTATTAAACTTGTGTTGAATTTTATGGGAAACTCGCTTACTATTAATACTGATGTTGAATTTGCAGTTATATGATTCAGTGCCAATTTTAATCACTCATCCCATTTTCGTTAGGGGGTAGCTTCCCATTTTTCATTATGTCTCGTTTTCCATTTTCTACGTTCTTGGGTTTCCTTGCAGCTTTGATGACAACTCTCGTGGGTCGTTCACTGGACTGTGTCCCTTCTTGGAAAGACGTCAATACTACTCCTACTGAGGTCTTGAGATTTGCCTTTTTTATTATTTTGATTATTTTCTTATAGAATCATCTTTTACATTTTAAATTTTCCATAAAACTTACTTTACCATCTTTCTTGAAATTAACTGAATATTTTATTTTCTCTAAATTCAATGTTCTTGTTTCTCTTCTCATTCTTATTCTTGTCACTTTTCATTCCTTTTATCAGTGTAATTTTTAAGTTTTGTGTGGGATCAACTTTTCTATTTCTGACGTATTTTCCACCTCATCCCTAGAAACCCGTTTCCCAATTTAAGGTGCGATTTTTGTGTTGTTTCTTTAAGTTCCCGCAGAGGCTCGGTGGGCCTTTCAGTAGCCTGTGGTGTTCCAGGAACGCGCTCAATGGTCTTACTACCTGGAACATCTTCTCATTGGGACCCTTCAACCAGAGTCACCCGTCTGTCTTCCCATTTTCTGAGGTAGTTTTTTGCTTTCTTGAAGGGAGGAACCTGTGTACTTTTCCCTTCCAAAGTTGTTTCTTGTGTGGTTTACAAGAAG
>NC_091153.1:47177432-47192432 GCF_040958095.1 Procambarus clarkii | reverse complement strand
TCTCCCTCTCTTTTCTCTCTCTCTCTCTCTCTCTCTCTCTCTCTCTCTCTCTCTCTCTCTCTCTCTCTCTCTCTCTCTCTCTCTCTCTCTCTCTCTCTTTCTCTCTTTCTCTCTCTCTCTCTCTCTCTCTGTCTGTATCTCAGTCTCTCGCTCTCTCCCTCTCTTTTTTCTATCTCTCTCTCTCTCTCTCTCTCTCTCTCCAAAATAAGGCTCTTCAAAACAACGTCACCAGATGAAACAACTTCAAATTACTACAGGTTCAGCCTACCAATAAGACTGAAAGAATAACAGTTGTTTATAAATAAAAAAGTAAGCATCGCAGTGATTGATTCCGATAAAATTAACGGCGTATAACCCTAAAAACAAATAGCACGGCAATAAGGGATCCGAGAGGCCATCAATAGACGCTATGGCCTCCTCACGACGCTCACAAAACAAAAGAGCATCGATCGTCATGAACTTATTGCTGAGTGAATGGCTGTGATTTTTTTGTTTTTCCTCAAATGGGGTTGGGGAGATGATCCGGAGTGATGCAGATGGTCGGTATTATCAGGAAATAATGGTGATAATCGACCATACGGGAAGGGAAGCAATTGGATATTGCTCATAGTTGCAGTAAATAATTGTGTGGAGCTCGAGCTACGGCAGTGAGCGGCATTAACCTTCCGGCTACTGAGGACAAAGCGGGCCTTGTGCGCCTCTTCTACTCTTTCTTATAGTCCTCTTTTGATCTTTCCTTCCTGTTTTATTCAGACTCTTCTCTATCCTAAAGTAACAATAAAAATAAAAATAATAACATTATAAAACATTAATAACATTATAAAAAAATATTAATTTTGTATAATAATAATAATAATAGATGTTTCCTTTAAGGAAGCAATTTCGATAAAAAGTGTCATCTAAAATAAATCATATTGTATGTGTAACAATTGACATATAATGTAAATGTGACAGTGTCAGACCACGGAGGAAAGATTGAAATAGGAAATTCCTTAAGTACTTTCGTATTTAATAATACCCTTCTGAAGATGCAATATTATATACGAAAGTACTTAAGGAAATTCCTGTTTCAATTATTCCTCCGTGGTCTGACACTGTCACATTTTTCATCACGTTAATTTTCGTGATTTACACACATTATGAATGTATTAGATGGTTCCCTAAACCGCCTCACGGGTGCAGTTGTCCTGACAATGGGCGATGGCTTGTATTTTGATTGAGGAGTCCGTATAAACAACTGGACTATCCCCTGCAGACCGAACTATTTGCTTCTTGCGCTGAAATCTGTAAGAGTTTCCAAACTTGATACATTAATTGTAATTATTTCATTTTTTATTGCTCTTAACAATTTAAGATAAAATTGTAACATGCTAGTGTCTGAAATCAGACTCAAACACACCAAATTAGTAATGATGGTAATTAAGTCCATCTCATGCAGTCCATCATATTTTGGGATTAACATGCAGTGGTACTGAGTACATTACAATCACTGCTACAGAACAATGTACAGAAATGAACAGATGTTGATTTTAGCAGCAAAACAACTAAGTACTGATGTTATAATAATAATACAGTAATAATAGTAATTTTAAGAGTAAAAATATATCAAAGTAAAATAAGCAAACACGAATGAAAAGAAGCAAAGAATGCAAAATTTGGAAGCTGGAAAGAGGGATGGAACGGGTGGCGCAGTAGGTGGGATGGAGCGGGTGGCGTGGTAACACAGTTTGCTGCTCAGGGCCCGCTAATTACTCCTGGGAGGCCTTCAGCGGCCTGGCGTCAACCGACACTAAGTGAATTATCTCACAAAGCAAAAACTTTAACCCTACCAAGTTCGTCTTATTTAATTTATATATTACAGATAGCATACCAGTCTTTTAACTTACTCGATCAGTTCTGTTGTATTGATCTAACTTAATGTTTTAACTTATTATTTAATTGGTATACTGCTTACAAAGCGTCGAGGTTCTCGCCATTGAAAACTGGAAGCGATGCGGGCATTTAACGCATGGACGAACTTTGTGAGTTTTTTGGCTAAGGCAGCAATATTTTTTGCCTAGGCAATTACCAGCGAGTCCCGGCGTACCACGAAGTTTACCAAGTCGTTAAATTTGACCCTCTATGTGGATTTTCTTCCTATTATAGTGCTCTATAATACTTTAATAATAGTATTATTTTATGCTGTATTATAGTATGCTGCTAGCAGAGTATGTTGACTGACAGGATAAGTGACCCTGCCTAATACATTATAATTTTACTCAAGATTTTCGAGCGATTTCTAAACTTTGTTTTAATTTTAACCTAAAAATCTTGCCATGACCAAGTCACAACTGAGGTATACTAATATATCTAGATTAAACAGACACTGTTAAATAGTAAAGTGACATCTACTGGGCTAGCAGCTCAACTTCCGTTTATAAATTCATTCGTCGTTTGATAGTTGCTGTTGATTTTTAATTTTGTTTTCATTTTTTATTCACTTTATTATTCCTAACGTAACGAAAATAAATGCAATTTTGTGTATTATATATATGATGTGGACAAGTTGTGACGATGACCAAACCACACACTAGAAAGTGAAGGGACGACGACGTTTCTGTCCGTCCTGGACCAATCGACATGAGAATGGTCCAGTACGGACCGAAACGTCGTCGTCCCTTCACTTTCTAGTGTGTGGTTTGGTCAACATATTTCAGCCACGTTATTTTGACTCCTCCTCTGCTTGTAACGTCATAATGTCATCATGCCGTTACAAGTTATTGACCCAAGTTACTGGAGCCTAGTTCGTCCAACCTATGACAATTCTCTGTGTTCCTTCAGTTCTCTGTGACCTTCCCAGCGGACGACTACAACAAGAGACAATGTATGGATAGTGCTCCAGGAATGTATAGACGCTCACTGGTGTATGAATTGTGAAGCTCCGTGTTGGATGTTGTCATTATTCCGAGAATGTTGACACATTACTGGTTATCAGAGCACTGGAGATGAGAAATGTATGTTGGCACATGTAGGAAACTTCAAGAATAGGATATATTTTGGTCATTTGCTGAAATGGTAGGGGAATATGGTTCCTTGGAGATATATGTCTTATTGATGGTAAACCTGACAGGGGCTCGTACTGTATGCCATGAAGGAACGAATGTGTTTGTAGTTTTACAAAGCTTAGAGATGAGAGAGAAGAGAACTGTGCTTAAGCAGCTGAAAGAGAACTCTGTATAAACAGCTGTAGAAGTACTATGTATCGACAGCTTTAGGAATATTATATATTAGCATCAATATATATAAACAGCTTCAAGAATCCATATCTGTATAAGATAATGCCTGTCCATGGTTGCAAGTCAAACGCTTGGGGCGAGCTACAATCAACTTTTCAGGATGATACAACGGGGGTATGCGAGTGTCATAGGCTGGAAGAGGTCGGCTGTATTAACCCCTTTAACAAAATATCGCCTCCAGCCCCCCTGGGATTTTTATGTCTGAAATCACATATTTCCTTTCTGTATAATTTTTAAGGCAATTTTTTTCACATACTCGTATATTGCATTTTCAGAGAGGCGGGGGGAAAGGGTGAGATACTGAGAGATTTGAGAGAGAGCGAGGGAGCGTGAGATGGAAGAGATAAAGAGAGATAAAGAAAGATAAAGAGAGATAAAGAGAGAAAAAGAAAAGGCTCAAGATCTAACAAACTCTGGACAGTTATTAAAGCAGCCCGTCCTCCTAAGGTTTCACAACGTCAAGAAAACAGGACAGTACGTCACTTTCGCGAGCCGCTTCCATTTTCTAGTACGACAATTTTTGGCCTTAGGTAACGCATGCGAGCGAAAAGCGACGTTCTTTGTTTGAGGACAGGTTGATTAAAGCCCCGACTTGAATTCCCCACCTGAAAAAAAACACACACAAATGGGATGGAACACGCAGAAATGTCGATGGAACTGAATTTTACAACGATAGAACAGGGAAGTAAGAGAGGACATGATCAACCATCCAGTTAAATCAACAACGGGAAAGAAGATGAGTTTACAGAGAACACAAGTGTTCATGGATGAACACGCGTGCTCTCGGACTGTATGAAAATAATTCTTTAACTTGAGAGTACTAGGAAAATATAATGAACTAGATGAGGAGGCAGTAGATTATTTCGCTAGGTCTTCTCTGAATCAAAATTTATTAAATTTGTACGAGTTCTCTTGTCCGCAATTTTAAAAGCACTTATGATTAAAACTGTAGGGCGGGAGACATTGCATTGGATGACCCGTGGCTGGAAAGGGGGGAATCCAAGAGCTGAAGTTTGATCGTGCAGGCACATATATGTGAATACACATATATGTGTATTCACATATATGTGTATGAATAATGTTATCAAATGTAGATATGATAGAGCCCAGTAGGCTCAGGAATCTGTACACCAGTTGATTGACAGTTGAGAGGTGGGACCAAAGAGCCAAAGCTCAACCCCCGCAAGCACAATTAGGTAAGTACACGTACAGCCTCTTAACTCATGTACCTTACACAGTCAGACATTAAGTGCAGATTTACGTACGAGAGGCTGCCCTTATTAGTCCAAATTGCTACACCACAGCCGGTGTTGTGTATAGTACAAGATCTCTTGTAATTTGCCTTGTGTATAAATATCAGTTATACAAATCTTTCTCAAAGTCACATACTGAAATTAAGATTTGGTATAGCCAATGTTGGTCGGGAATTTAACATGAATTCGTCTTAAGTAAGCTGTAGTGTGGCATTCTATTTTCGTGCGCAAGTGAACGATAAAATGTGAGAATTGCTACTGTATGTATTTGCAAGATGATTTTATTAACTCTTAACCTTCCCTTCGCCGCATTATTGGGCATTAAATCGCGTCTAACTGCCTGATTTTTACAGCCAGCCTGCAGTTTGATGGCCGAGCTGCGCGCGGTTGTCTGCTACCAGTTTAGGGGGTAACTAAAACCTTTGTAACTAAACCAGTTTCCAAATTTTTTCGTCTGTTTGAATCGGGTAAAAGAGTTTCGGTTACTCTATGGTGCTTATTTTAGTATATAATTTGTCCGAAATTATTTGTAAAATTTAAATACGCGAAATGTGGAAAGAAAGCAAAAAACTGCACGATGAATGAACTTGACAATAATCAGGTACTAAATGTCGAAATGAGGAGCACAAGACTAACAGCATTTATGGATTAGGTTTTCACTAAATGCTATACAATTCCCGTCCTTAAAGGTAAAATTACTTACCTTCTTCTTCACCCTGTCGCGGTACTGATGACCTCGTGTTACGTCGGGTCTTATCGGCCGATATCACGTGATGGCTGATCGTAAGGGTATCGTAAACTGTGCGTTACGACGCCAGTCCGACGCCGACCAATGGCGCGACACTTACGGCCGTGCGTAATTTGGGGTGAGCAATATGTGCGTATGTTCTTTGTATTGAAACTGCCACTAAAATTGCGTTCATTACACCTTCCGTCATTAAAACAGTGTTGCAGCAGTCGGAAATGGAGGCCTGGAGGAGTTTATTGGTAACTGCCGGCGGTAGTACGGCGGCCAACGCCCCAGGAGGCCCAGTACTGCTGACTTAATGAAGTGCAGAGACGCGCAAGGCACAGACATCTTGTATCACTGTGTCAGTCTCCCCTGCGCCGCTCTGGGATGTGCTGGGTCTTCCCCTGCTGTCTCTCTCGTAGTCTGGGATGTACTGGGTCCACTGCTGTCTCTCTCCTAGTCTGAGATGTACTGGGTCCACTGCTGTCTCTCTCTCCTAGTCTGGGATGTACTGGGTCCACTGCTGTCTCTCTCCTAGTCTGGGATGTACTGGGTCCACTACTGTCTCTCTCCTAGCCTGGGATGTACTGGGTCCACTGCTGTCTCCTAGTCTGGGATGTACTGGGTCCACTGCTGTCTCTCTCCTAGTCTGGGATGTACTGGGTCCACTGCTGTCTCTCTCGTAGTCTGGAATGTACTGGGTCCTCCACTGCTGTCTCTAACAATCTCTCATGGGACAAGAGAGTTTCAAGTGTCCCATGTCACTTGGGACACTTGAATCTCTCTTGTGTCCCATATCTATTATGTTAACCCTTAATCAACAACCCGCTGGTCTCATATGAATAACAAATTAAGAGTTTTGACACAACCATAGAACCCTCATCTAAAGCGAAATTATCTAAGTATATATTTCCAGACTTGTTAATAATCATGAGTGATGCACCGGTGACTCTTCAGTAAGAGAAATTATAACTAAATGACTCATACATTCTCACCTCATTCCTAGAATAATTCCCAATAAAAACAGGTGTACACTGAAAGTTTACTTTAGCCCTGAGCTATGTTCAGAGTAAAGTATACTTACTGGCTGACCAGTAGGCTATTGTGGTGGCCTTAATAACCCTCCAGAGATTGATAGGGCTTAAGCCTCACACCAAGTGGGGATGGGAGAAGAGGCATACTATCCCTGGCACCTCTGGGTACCCTTCTAGACAACTATGTATGCTAATTATTGCACTTCTCATCTTCTTAATGCGCAGATGTTACATTAGGGAAGATAAAATTATTTTGTAACAAAAATATAAGTTTACAGATGGCCTAATGGAAATTAACGAGTGTTGATATGCGCGCAGTTAAACACCAGTTCATGAATTGACTGTTTCATAACATTTCGCTCAGATTGTTTGTAACCAGTTTACAATAGATAAGCATTTCTTAGTTTAAATAACAAGGGCATAAATACAGATTTCTTAACTTAAAGAACATGGGAACAAATAAATATTTCTTAGCTTAAATAACATTGGGCACAAATAAAGATTTCTTAGCTTAAAGAACATTGGGTTCAGTTCCAGATAGAAAGAAGAAAGAAGTGTGAAAAAAGAAGACCCAAGAAAGAAGACACCACCAGAACACAGAATGTCACCACCTAGAAGAAAGAAGCACTGCCACGGCCGCCCTTCCTGACCCGACTCAACACCTAGCCAGTTGTGGGGTTGTTTTAGCATCGACTCAAGACACGCAGTTGGGTCAAGTCATGGGGCCTAATTCACGAAGCAGTTACGCAAGTACTTACGAACGAGTACATCTTTCCACAATCTTTGACGGCTTTGCATACATTTATTAAACAGTTTACAAGCATGAAAACTTCCCAATCAACTGTTGTTATTGTTATAAACAGCCTCCTGGTTCTTCGGAGCTCATGAACTGTTTAATAATTGTAAACAAAGCCGCCAAAGATTGAGAAAAGATGTACAGGTTCGTAAGTGTTTGCGTAACTGCTTCGTGAATCTGGCTCCTGGCTCTTTCTCTACAACTTCAGCACTTCCTCTCACCGACTTCTCTTCAGCTGTCCCCCACTTAAAGGCTCGCCCTAATGGGTATCTTATCCTGTATATTATTGATTGATATGGCAAATTTACACAGAGTTAAATTTCTACATGTTTAAACTGCGAATATATTAAACATTGCAATATAAATAATCTAAAGCAACATTCTTACGTACATGAACTACAAAGCCAAATATTAAACTAATTATAGTTTGCATCAGCATATATTTATATTAATTAGCAGTAATGGATACATAGGCAGGACTTCGAAATTTTTGGAGAATATGCACTGACGTTACACTGCAGTCCTGGACTATGTATATGGCTACTGTGCACATGCCGGTTGACATGTTTGCTTTTGTCACGGCCTTCGTAACACTTTTGCAGTATAGACCCTAAGACTAACACCAAATTTGTAATATATGCAACAATTTTAGCTGTATATACTTAGACTCTGCAACAGACCACATCTCAAAGCCTTCAGTCAAGAAAAGCTTAATTTAACACGTACATATCGTCATAATTACTTTAACAGAGGGAAACAGTCTTGTTAGTAACGTACATCAGCTTCAGCCCCAAAGGATTGCCACCAATACGCGAGCTTCGGCCGATAACGGCTAAGGATTTTCTTTGTTGTATCTCTGGGTGCTTACAGCTGGAAGGGAAGACGGAGATCTTAGTGACTTTGGACATAGATTAACCAAGATTCCTCCTCACACCAAGGACTTTAGTGGGGGTATGTGTGGAGGGGTGACTGATGAATATTGTAGAGGGGTGACTGGATGAGTATTGTAGAGGGGTAACTGGATGAATATTGACGAGAGGAGACTGGATGGGTATTGTAGAGGGGTAAGTGGATGAGTATTGTGGAGGGACGGCTGGAGTAATATATGAGTCAGAGTATGGCTGGATAATTATTGTGGAAAGATGGCTGGAAGAGCAGGAAGAACTCTCTTGATCGGGTGCTAAGCCTCAGGTTGTCCCCTTATTTGTTACTTTAATATGGCTCATTACTGGAAGAATTAATAACTGAATAACTATGTGGTGGGTGAGTTGATGGGTAAAAAAAATGACTGAAGTAGTGATTGACTAAGCTATTATTAGCAATAAGAATTGATAGTTAACTAATCACATCAGTAACGAGTTAACGAGGAGAAGCACGTAACATTAACTTCGACAGTTACAAGGATATTAGAAGTGTAGATGCTTTTGGCAATCTGTCGGAAGCAACGTCCCACTTCTTTCTTCGTCTGGAGAAAAAACCAAAAGATGTGCTTCTTGGGACAAGGTGACTGTAACCATCAAAATCCACTGACACAGGATAAACAAGGCCATTAGGGCGCCCATAAAGGGAATGAGAGGCAGAGAAGTGAGCTTAAGGATCAAGAGATAACGTTGCACTGCCCGTTACTTCATCAGTACTAATGAAGACGCCACTTTGCATATTATCTCTTTTTTCCCCCAAGCCTTATTCTTCCGTTTTTCCAGATCTTACAACGTTCTCTTAAAACTTCGTAATGGACACTTTTCTTCCCGGCCTTTGCAAAAGCAATTATATTTATTTTTGGTCTTTTATATACATTTTCTGTGTCCGTATCCACATTAAATTTCCTTCTCCTTTGCTGACTATACTTTCAAACATAAATAAACAAAAATCTTAAAATATTAGTATAAACTTTTTTTTATTTCGTCAAAATAAGTCCTTTTCACTGTGTTTTCACCTCCGTCGAAAGTTTCCTCTGATTGTGTATAAATTCTTGAGCACCATCGAGTCGCTAACTCCCCATTAACTGGGCGATAAAAACGACAGTCGAGCAGCTCTCAACCAATTCATTAGCATGATGGTAAAAGTTGGCAGCTCTCGGCTCCTTGTTCACCCACATTTTATAACGTGTCCTGATGAATGCCAGCCAGGGTTAATTAGGATAATCTGCAGTATACTCGGTCCTTACTCTTGGTTATACGCGATTATACTTGGTTATACTCGTCCCCCGAATGCTCGCCAAATGCGTCAAGCCGCTCGAGGGAAACGCTTCAGGCAGCGAGAAAAAGAATTTGCATAAATGTTTAGCAGGATCTTTTGCAGGGACAATAGGTTTTATGTTGGTGGAGTTGAGGGGGAGGATGTTTTATGTGTGTTGGTGCCGCTCTATGGCTCGTGTTAATGTGCCGGCGTCTACTGTGCCACCTTCCAGCTTCATTTTGACATCTTCAAATTTCATAGATCCAAACAACGAAACGTCTTGCCGGATAAAGCAAAAAGTTTCTTCCTTCAGAAATATTACTTTATGCCAAACAAAAAAGTATTTGATTTAGACTGCTGTTCACTTGTTTAGTCCAGCAATTATTGTAATGATTGGGACTGCTTTTACAACTGTTTAGTCCAGCAATTATTGAAATGATTGAGACTTCTGCACATTTGTTTAGTATTACAATGCCATGAAAAGTTGTTTCGAATCAGATTTGTGAGTCTGAATATGAGTTTCATTGGAAAAAGATGTAAGGTTCCTCTTTGTTTTTTTTTTCTAAAATATAACAAGATAATTTCTGAACGGTGACAGATACGATCATCGGCGGGATCATCGACCAGGATTTAAGCTTAACTTTCTGGTCCTTAAGTTCTGGAAATGAGGATCATTAAGAGATGTTATTGAAAATGTTGAGTTGAAGCCCCTAATATTGTCTCGGTATTGGCCTCAGATGGTTCGCCATGTGTCTGCATAACTACATCCTGCATAACTGCATCATGTATAACTACATCCTGCATAACTGCATCATGTATAACTACATCCTGCATAACTGCATCATGTATAACTACATCCTGCATAACTGCATCATGTATAACTACATCCTGCATAACTGCATCATGTATAACTACATCCTGCATAACTGCATCATGTATAACTACATCCTGCATAACTGCATCATGTATAACTACATCCTGCATAACTGCATCATGTATAACTACATCCTGCATAACTGCATTATGTATAACTACATCCTGCATAACTGCATCCTGTATAACTACATCCTGCATAACTGCATCATGTATAACTACATCCTGCATAACTGCATCATGTATAACTACATCCTGCATAACTGCATCATGTATAACTACATCGTGCATAACTGCATCATGTATAACTACATCCTGCACAACTACACCTCGACATTGAACACAATGTGTCGGGTGATATGAGAATATTTTTCTTGTGTTGACCAAACCACACACTAGAAAGTGAAGGGACGACGACCTTTGTCCATCCTGGACCATTCTCAAGTCGATTGTGGTCTACAATCGACTTGAGAATGGTCCAGGACGGACCGAAACGTCGTCGTCTCTTCACTTTCTAGTGTGTGGTTTGGTCAAAATATTTCAGCCACATTATTGTGACTCCTCGCCTGCATATTTTTCCTGTCATCTTAAAGACGAGAAAAGTGCTTCTGCTGTAAGATGAAGACAGTAGATGCGAAGATGAAGATCGAGTAAAGATCTCGGTAAATAAAGCTGGGGACTTGTTCAAAGTCCCCAGCAACTTGTTCCAGTTTCCCCCAAAGTTGTTCAAAGTTGGGGGACGTTTATTATTTAATATGACCGTCGCCTTTATTAGTTTTGCCTTACCTTTCTAATATATATCTCAGACTGGAATGTGTGGTGTGGAGTTGGCTAGGTAATAACAATCGAACTAAACATCGGTGATAACATTTAAGCATAATTTTCTACATTAGTAAATGCATTTTAATGCAATCGATTTGAAAACATCTGGTTAATGCTAATTTCTTTTTATGGTAAACATTAGTAAAAAGAGAATAGAGGAATTATAGATGAGTTCTGTAATTCTTAGATTTCTCAAGAGGTGTAAGACATACTTAGCATATATAAGGTCTCTGATAGACTATAATGCACCAGCTTTAGTCCTGCAAAATGGCAAAAAAGTATAGAGGTGTAAGATTAAATTGAGACATCTGTACGTTCTTGAACAGTTTCCGTCCTTCTCCCAAGGGGGAAAAGCTGAGAAAGTCGGGGAGGCATTTTTCCGCACTAATTGGCGATTTTCTGGGCGTGTCGCGTCCTAAACGTCAGGTTGAGGGTCGCGCTTTGTAATCACCCGATACACGGAGTGAAATGTATGTTTTACGATCTATAACTTGCGGGGAATTTACATTATATGACGAAGCTGGGAATCTGACCATGTGACGGAATAGTTGGCTCGCTTTTTTTTTACCTCAATTAAATCTGTTTTTATCTCGTGGAAAATATCAGTCCAGCTATAATTCGGAAAGTAATCAAAGGTAATACTGTATTAACGCGGCCCGGGGTGCCTTTACGATGTGAACGATGCTCGGGAGTGCTTAAATGACTGAGACAAGCTAAATATTTCCTTTGTCAAATGTTTCCCATCGATTTTAAGCCCCTACCACCCTTGGGCCTACGGTTTACGATGTGTCCTTACATCATTACGAGAGCAGAGACCCTTGCCACCAGTACTTGAGTACCCCCTCATTCCCCTTGTGCCACAGCTGCGGCCACAGAAAATGGGGAACTGGGGAAATCTGCCTGAGCACATTGCAATTCTTTTATATGTTGCATGATGACAATTATTTTAACCTTAATTTACTAAATTAAGCGTAAGCTTTAACTACTTATGAAGTATTTGGAACTACTGTATTCCTGTTGTAGGAGCGTGACACTCACACCAACCAGCTCGTCCTCTCATGTTGATCAAAAACTACAGCCCATCCTCCTGTTTAGTTTAATTATACAGTAGTAATAACGAGGAGCATCCTACATGTATTGTCGTAAAAGGCAATTAGAAAGTAGAACTTGGTACTACTGAATTTAGACAAACCGGTAAAGGTTTTGTATTTATGTTGGTAATAAAACCGAACCTAACAAGCCTAGGCCTAATATACGCTATCTGAGGCTTAATATAGTACATATCTGTACTATACTAGGCCTAGAAATATTTAAGTTTGGTTTTTAGATTCATTTTGTTCTGACTCTATAAAGTGAATAGTACCAGGTTCTACTAATATTCCAATACGTCAATATATGTATAAGGTCTTCATCGTTACAAGAAAGTATTATCTAAACAGGAAGATGGGTTGTAAAAATGCTATACTAAATTGCTCTAACCCTAAACTAACCTAACCGATGGATTCAAGAATAGAAAACGTAACTGCCCGTCAATTTAGCTAGCTGCTGTGATTTATAGAACATCATATTCTGACGTTGGGGATTTTTGACGTCGAAATACGAGGTATTATTCGAGAGGACAGGTTATACCAACAGTGTTATAATATCCATTGTTGCGTACTATACATAAATGAATTTATGGATAGGTTGCGGCTGCAATGTCGATAACTTAAATGTTGAATCTCAGCATTTTGCTGTAAGTTCCTATTCGCATTGATCAACATGCAACAAGTCTGAGGAACGAGTCGTGGAATTCTGAGCATTTTCTTAGTGTTCTTTGAACGATCGGTAATTAATGTTCCCCACACACACAAGGAAAATGAAAAGTAGGTGTCACTTTCACCACGCCAGACCCTGCAACCCTTCACGTTCAGGGGAGACCTCGTCATTAAAACCCTCCACGTTCAGGGGGGACTTTGTCATTAAAACGTCGGGTCGACGCCGTCCCCCTCTTGTCCCACCCACCTGGTCACCGCTTCCCTTCCCAACCCCCTCCCCACCCACATGGCTCCCTTTACCTCACCCACCTGGTCCCTCCATCGCATGCACCCCGTTCCCCTCCGTCTCAACAACCTCTTCCTTACAGTTTATGGCATCCCTCCGGACTCTACCGGATAAAAGGATCCGGAATGGTTTGTCCCGTGTGTGGGCATCTTAACCCGGAGACGGCGGGAGTTAAGACCATATCTTCGGTGAGAATATAATCAAGATGCGCAATGTTGTTAAGATGGTGGCACTATAAGGATGGGATTATATATATGGCTAAATTAGATACTGAGGTATTAAATTTGATATTGAGGCATTAAATTAGATACTGAAGTAGTAAATTAGATATTGAGGTTTATGTTTGATATTGAGGTTTATAAATTTGATTTTGAGGTTTATAAATTAGATATTGAGGCATTAAATTAGATACTGAAGTACTAACTTAGATATCGAGGTTTATAAATTAGATATTTAGGTTTATAAATTTGCAATTGAGGCATTAAGTTAGATATTGAACTTCTAAATTTCAATATCTAACCATTTATTGACCATTAATACCTCAGTCTATCCTTAAACTTAAATATAATTAAGAATTCAAATATAATGAGCAAAATACATCTTTCTGTATATTTATCTTTAATTTGGATACACTCCAACTTTCAAGTGCAAATATCAAGGCGGACACCGAGGATAATGTAGCTCCAGAATTCCATTAACAGTTAGGTTAGACAGTCTACGGGCTCACCATAGTCCATGCTACTTGGAACTTTTTGTTCCAAGTAGCGAATCTTAAACAACAACAACATTCCATCAACCATAGAGCTAAGGAGATGATGGTGTTGGATGAGCAACAATCAACGCACCGTCGGTTGTTTCAAGCATAGATTAAATATGTATATGAATGAGTTTGAGTGGATTTTAATAACAGGTTTGGTTTGCAACCCTATTGCACGAGGGTTAAGACCGTAACATTAGCTAACTGACCAGAAAGTATACTTTAGAAATGCCTTTTCATAACTGCATAGCTGTAACCATTTTTTTTGCTCATACAAATTAAAGCCGACTATATTAAGTCAATAACTTAGGTAAACTGTGTATACACAGAGTAATAGGTTATATTTCAAGTTGTATATTTTCCTTATAATAGGAGTTGCTTCGTATAGACCAACAGGGCTTCGGCAGATTCCTTTATTTTAATTTTTCATGTAAATATAGATGTTAAAATAACCTAATTTTTACTCTCGTGACAAATGTTTAAAATACTTTTAAATTTGTATGAAGAAATGGTTACATTTATGCAGTTATGAAAAGTCATTTCTCGTCCTTATTTAAAGAGTATCAACACTGGACGGGTCTCGACCGTCTTGAGTTATGAAGTAATTACCATAAATTCCGCTTCGATCTCTTTAACTAACAATAAAGTTTCGATCCTATTTTCCTTCAGCAAAAAAGGCGATTTAATTGGATTCTAGTTTCTTGTCCTCCTCCTCCTCCTTCTCCTCCTTGTCCTTGTCTTCCTCCTCCTCCTTCTTTTCTTCCTTCTCTTCTCTCTGCTGCTTCTCTTCCTCCTCCTCATGTCTTCTTCCTCCTCCTCTTGTCTTCCTCCTCCTCTTGTCTTCCTCCTCCTCTTGTCTTCCTCCTCCTCCTCTTGTCTTCCTCCTCCTCCTCCTCCCCTGGATATTCCTCTCCCTTCCCCTTTCCTCCCTCCTTGCCTTCCCCTCTTTCCTCAACGGTCTAATTTACCAACAAACAATAGCACTTTACTCCACCAAATGGATGCAAGTGCAGATGTTTGCGAAATTGACCATAAAGTGTTGGTTCTCAATCATGGCGTCGCACGTCACGTGACCACTCGTCTGGAAGTGACGACACACCAGCCAATAGGAGCTCAGAATTCTCCTTCGCGCTTTTAAGGTGAAGTTTCTTGGCGAATTTTGAGTTGTTAGACTATTTTTGTTTCAGTTTCAGATGGAAAAGCCCAAAGCTGCAAAAAAAAAAATTGCTACAATAATAT
>NC_091153.1:47004932-47172432 GCF_040958095.1 Procambarus clarkii | reverse complement strand
TGCACAACTATATTCTACCCACCTCAAGACTCCGCTCCAATATAGAAGCATCAAGAAATATGGACCAATAGGCTTTCTACAAACACTTCTATTCAATACCCATTGTTTCTGTTCTGTCTTGTGTTGATACTTTTAATACCCTATTAATATCCCCTCCTGTTCTGTCTTGTGTTAATGCCACATCACCCTTCCCACCTCACTCAAATGTAGATATAATATCAGAGAGACGTAAGTTCTAATCAGTTGTGTATTTGTGAAGTCTTTGAAAATGTAATAAGTTTTACGAAACGCGCCCGTGTCGCGTCAGACTAGAAATAAAAATGAATTTTGGAGAAGTGATTTTTGATTTACCTCCAACAGTGAAGCGTAATGTACGAAAGATTGAGAAAATTCGTGTTAGAATTATTAATCTTACTTTTTCGGTCATATTTAATAATATATATATATATATATATATATATATATATATATATATATATATATATATATATATATATATATATATATATATATATATATATATGTATATATATGTATATATAACCGACACATGGAAAGCGAAAAAGAGGCGACGACGTTTCATACCGTTATCAAGTCTCAGCCTTGAGTTGCGACTTGATAAGGGTCCAGGATGGTACGAAACGTCGCATCTTTCTCTCCCTCTCATATGTTTGGGCAGAGTTACATATTTTCAGCCACGTTACTGTGACTTATTCTCTACATATATAACATGTGGCGTGATTTTTAGACAGAGAAGCTCGACCGCGACTAAAATGCAAGACTTGGGCAGGAATTTGTTTACACAAATTCGTGATATGAGGCTTTGAGCTTCCCGTTCTCAAAGCTGGTTTTGAGCTTTGAGAATGGAATGGAAAGACAGATAACTCAACAACTTCCACTAGTTTTCACTGCAACACACACACAGACACTGCTAAACAACCAAGTCCGAAATTACTGCTGGGTGAACAAGGGTGAACAGATTCATTTCATTGGGTCTGTGGTATTGGTGGAGCCAAACGCCATCCCGCTCCTCCTGACGGAGTGATGGCGTGTCTGATAAATTTCATCACCAGATCGCAGGCAATTTTACAGTCCTCTCGAGTTACGTCACAAAACAAATGTATTCGATTGCCCGAACCTAACCCAACTGAGAACCAACGAATAGAAAATGTGGTTGTGAGCCGATATGATTTTTAGTACGTAATATGGTGTCCGTTGGGAATTTTGACGTCAAAATGCGATGTATTATTCGAGAGGCAGTCTGTCCTCCAAAAATGGGGCGGTAAATGTAACAGCCCCATAAGTGCAATTATGTACTATGTATGACAGTGATGAATTGAACATATTTTCACTTAGTATTAAACCGTACTGTCAAATATATTGTGAATATTGAGTTTACCTGAAAAGCTGAATAGAAAACTTCGACCTAACCTAAGTTAGGGGTAATCGTCGTGGTCTTATTTTTTGAAGTTAAGCATTTTATTGCTTCTTAATTACAATTACTACTTAATCTATAGCTACATTGATATTACAATTTTATAAAACAAAACTAAAATATTTCAATAAATTGTTAAGTAACTCAGAATATTTTCAAATTTTGTATAAAATCTGCATTGTTTAATAAAACTAAAAAAGAAATTCTTAAAAATTTAAACCTTGTATTCAGCATACTAAGTTATGAAAGAAAGAAATAAAAATTTTGAGTGTCTTCACATAATACGTGGTGAATAAATGGGCAGGTATATATAACACCCCCGTAAGTGCTATTATGTACTATGACAGTAAGGAAATGTACTTATTACACTTAAGTATTAAAACTTACTGTCAACTCGGAGGATGGGTTACAGCCGAGAATACAGGTTGTTTATAAGGAGAGGATCGAACGCTGACCCTGCAAGATGTAAGTCCGTCGCTGTACCGACCAGTCCAAGTAGTTATCTCATCGGCAGACCAATACGGCCACTATTGGTGTAATAAAATCTCAAATAAAATAAAATAATTATATATATATATATATATATATATATATATATATATATATATATATATATATATATATATATATATATATATATATATATATATATATATGTCGTACCTAGTAGCCAGAACTCACTTTTCAGCCTACTATGCAAGGCCCGATTTGCCTAATAAGCCTAGTTTTCATGAATTAATTGTTTTTCGACTACCTAACCTACCTAACCTAACCTAACCTAACTTTTTCGGCTACCTAACCTAACCTAACCTATAAAGATAGGTTAGGTTAGGTTAGGTAGGGTTGGTTAGGTTCGGTCATATATCTACGTTAATTTTAACTCAAATAAAAAAAAATGACCTCATACATAATGAAATGGGTAGCTTTATCATTTCATAAGAAAAAAATTAGAGAAAATCTATTAATTCAGGAAAACTTGGTTTATTAGGCAAATCGGGCCTTGCATAGTAGGCTGAGAAGTGAGTTCTGGCTACTAGGTACGACATATATATATATATATATATATATATATATATGTCGTACCTAGTAGCCAGAACTCACTTCTCAGCCTACTATTCAAGGCCCGATTTGCCTAATAAGCCAAGTTTTCCTGAATTAATATATTTACTATATTTTTTTTCTTATGAAATGATAAAGCAACCCTTTTCTCTATGTATGAGGTCAATTTTTTTTTATTGGAGTTAAAATTAACGTAGATATATGACCGAACCTAACCAACCCTACCTAACGTAACCTAACCTATATTTATCGGTAATGTTAGGTTAGGTAGCCAAAAAAAGCTAGGTTAGGTTAGGTTAGGTAGGTTAGGTAGGTTAGGTAGACGAAAAAACATTAATTCATGAAAACTTGGCTTATTAGGCAAATCGGGCCTTGAATAGTAGGCTGAGAAGTGCGTTCTGGCTATTAGGTACGATATATATATATATATATATATATATATATATATATATATATATATATATATATATATATATATATATATATATATATATATATATATATGTCGTACCTAGTAGCCAGAACTCACTTCTATGCCTACTACGCAAGGACCGATTTGCCTAATAAGCCAAGTTTTCATGAATTAATTGTTTTTCGACTACCTAACCTACCTAACCTAACCTAACTTTTTCCGCTACCTAACCTAACCTAACCTATAAAGATAGGTTAGGTTAGGTTAGGTAGGGTTGGTTAGGTTCGGTCATATATCTACGTTAATTTTAACTCCAATAAAAAAAAATTCACCTCATTCGTAATGAAATGGGTAGCTTTATCATTTCATAAGAAAAAAATTAGAGAAAATATATTAATTCAGGAAAACTTTGCTTATTAGGCAAATCGGGCCTTGCATAGTAGGCATAGAAGTGAGTTCTGGCTACTAGGTACGACATATATATATATATATATATATATATATATATATATATATATATATATATATATATATATATACAGGAATATATATATATACAAACAAAACCACTTTGAACACAAACATGAAAAAGGCGCACAACATTTAAGTCAAACTGGCCATAGCTGGGAACAGAAATTCTCTTCCCTCCTCCTGTCCCAACATTACATTGTCTTGTCTGTCACATTAGCTCAGCTTTCCAAGTGGAAGAACTCGACAAGTGTAGCCGTAAGCAAGGCCAAACTGCTGTAGAGAAAACGCTCCAGACAAGATATCCGCGGAGTTGGTCCCAGTTTGCCCTTTTCAACCCGATATCATCTCTCCAACTGCTGACGGTTATATTGCAGCTGCGACATTTATAGAAGGGAGCTGATAATAATTACTCGGGCTCGACGAGGCGTCTTATATTCGAGCTCATAAAGCAAAGTTTTGGACGGAGACAAGTTGGTCATTTACAGTCCAACGGTTGGGTGAACGACTGTCAGCTGACCTAATCGTTTGGTAATTATACGCGTCATGACTGTAGGGGACCTCGAGCCAGTCATGAGGGTCGAGGTCCCCCTGCCAGTGGATCAAAAGAACATGCTATGCTGAGGAAAAGTTGCCTTTAAGGTTTAAAAGACACAACAGAGGGGGCAGGACAGAGATTTTCCTTCTCTGGCTCAAGGGGGTAACTATGATAAGGTTACTTTAACATTTGCTGAACATTTTTATTAAATTGTTTGAAATGATTTTATTAAGGATAAGAGTCACCATTTCAGTCAAAGTGGAGATTAAACTGGAATAGACTGAATCACAAACCTTATGAAGGGGCAAATGACTGGAATGTCAACATTGCTTATTCACTCTACTGATTTAATAGGATTTGATATGAGGTACAAAAGGAAGATCCAGTGATACAAACCCCTAACAGGGGGAGGCTGCTAGTGTAGTGAGAGAACTTAATCCTCCTTGACACCTTGACACGGACTACAGTTTACTGTAATCCGAAAGTACACTTGCTGATCAGTAAAGCAGCACTTGTGTGGCCTTAGTAACTCTCCAAAGGGTTGATAGGCCTTAAGCTCAATGCCAAACCAAAATTTAGAGTACATACCTTGTTAAAATGTATATATCAAACTTTGTGAATGATCTATTATGAAATGTGAAGTAGTTATCACAGAGCCATACATGAATGAGAAGAACAAAGGTCATATATTCAGCTCCAGCAGATGGAAAAAAGTAAAAGTATGTCTCCCCACAATAAGCCTATAACCACTACCCTCCATAAATTAAAACTCCCGTTTTTTATGTGACGTTCCCATGTTTTTTTGACGCAGGTCTCTCAATGTTTTTAATGGAGCACCGCTGTAATTTGAATTTTTATTACTCTCACCAACTTCCATTGGTCGGCGGCACTTATTAAGGACAATCTCACCATTAAGGGTTAAAATTACAGTGGTGCTAGCTGTACAGAAACGAGCGTTAATTCAAGGAAGGACAGTTTAATGCATTACGCATTAAAACACCGCCGTGGAAAGCATTAAAAATCGTAGTTACGAAGGCATAATTCGTGAATTAATGTCTGTAGAGAGAATGGGAGCAAAGGGGGTCTTAAAAGTCACTTCAGGGTTTAGAGACCGTGCGAGCTTACCATAGACTCCGCCCATTATAAGAAGTGAGGGGTAAGCTAAGCAGTCACCCCTTGGTTATATCTACATGGTTGCCGTCGGATACTTACGGGCTCACCATAGCCCGTGCGACATGGACACTTCGTCCTGAGTAGCTAAATCTTTAACAACAACAACAACGTCGGATACGTTAATGGCACCCTCCACAGGATTACACACGAGACAGAACAGATTTGTTACCGTGATGATAACCACAAAATAATTAAGTTCCACAAGTTCACCAACAATAACATGTTCGGGTACAGGATATTTGTATTATTTGTATCGCGCTGTAATATAGAAGATGATATAAATTATATTAGGTCTTCTAATTATATATTATCTAAAAATCTGTTATCAGTTATAATGTATTTATGACTGTTGATGGAACTGAACAATTAACGTACTCTACGTTGTATATTTTATGTATTGAAGATCATTGTATAATTGGCATTGCCAATATTAATAATCACTATATAATTATTTTTTTAAATTTAATAAACTAAAAATGTTAAACTATTTATGAAGTTTTTTATTCTTAATAAGAATATGAGCTAGAATAAACCAATGTATACATATTTTTATCTATACAATAAATGTATACATATATATAGATATAGAAATATGCCTATAATAGGTTAAGTAATAATTGTAATTACGAATCAATAAGATGATTATCTTAACATACTAAGAAGGTTAGGTAAGGTCAGTGTTTTCTATGAAGCTTTTCAAGGTAAACTAGTATGTTTAGTATGTCACATATGCACGTATTTAATAAGTCAATATTGACTATACGATAGTGCGAGAACGGGTTGCTTAGGTACATCGATTTTCGTGAAGTCTGAAATAAAATCATGGGTTGTGAAAACCGTAGAGTTTTGATACTAACTCTTGCCGGCGGCACCCAGAGTCTGCCAGTGCAGACTACTTCTCACATGCCTCAGAATGACTAATCATCCTGTGTGATGGTTAGTCATCACACTATGATGACTTTGGGGGATTTTAGCACCATAGTTTAGCACCAAACTATTGGGATTTTTTAGCACCGCGTAGGTAGCTTTTTGGCACACTGTACTCCCCTTCATATAGTCTAGGGTAGCTACACAAATGCAGATGTGCCTAAATATGTTAATAAATAAATAAATATTACCTGGGAGAAATAGGGAGAGAGGGAAGGAGCTTGGGAGAGGAGATGGGGGAGAGAGAGAGAGAGGGTGATGATGGAGGGAAATGAATGGAGAGGGGAGAACAAATGAAGGATGGGATAAGGGGGAGAAGGTGAGACTAGGGGGAAGCTGGAAGGGAGAGAGAGGGGGTGATGGGGGGAATAGAGGCGCAGAAAAGTGGAAAAAAAAGGAAGAAGAGTAGAAGAGAGAGGGAGAAGAAAGAGGGGACAGGGAAAGATATATGAGAGAGGGAGAGAGAGGGGGAGGTGAGGCCCCTGTGAAGTCGGTTACCCCCATGTAGTTATCTTTATAAGTTGAAATAATTCTTATCTCATTCAACGTTTTATTATTAATGTATTATAATTATATTTTTAATTTCATGTTCTTTGTAAGACAAACAAAAGTCTACAAATTTACTTCAAAATCGCCCTATATGTAATCTGTTATAATGACCAAACAACACATCAAAAGATGGAGAAACGACGACCTCTCGGTCATTATTAAGTCGTGTTCGTTCCTCCATCGTCTGGTGTGTGGTTTGGTCATTATATCGTCAGCCACGTTATTGTGACTCATCGTCTGGTGTGTGGTTTGGTCACTATATCGTCAGCCACGTTATTGTGACTCATCGTCTGGTGTGTGGTTTGGTCATTATATCGTCAGCCACGTTATTGTGACTCATCGTCTGGTGTGTGGTTTGGTCATTATATCGTCAGCCACGTTATTGTGACTCATCGGCTGTAATCTGTCAATTGCACTATTTAAAATCTATGCAAATGTTTTGCTAAAATAAGTCTCACCACTAATTGTAAGCTTTAAATTTGAACTGTTGCACATCTGTTCAGACCAATCATACCTCTAATGATTTGAATGAATTACAAATAATGCTTCCAGATCTAAAATAGAAACTTATTATCTGGCAACAGTTTAGCATAAATTTAGCCATATGGTCATTTAACATAGACTGACAATGTGCTCTTCTCATTGCAGTCAAAATTTGTTCTTTCCTCTTGATGGGAGCAAGAGTTTGAGAAGGAATGAATCTTACTTCCTCATAATGAATAATAATAGCACCTAAGCTTACATATTTCTTCCCAGGGGAGCTAACCACAGCACAGGAGTAGACCCACCTCTCCAAAGAAATAACCACGACGCTATTACATTTACTGCGAGAGTTTAACCAAGGCCCCAGCACCCTCTATTTCCCATGGAATATAACCAAGGCAGAACTACCCACTTCTCAGGGAAAATAAAGGCGACACATCCGCCACCCGCGCCCCAGTACTAACAACACAACCACCCTGCGCTACAAGGGGGGTTACTAACCACAGCATCATCAGAACAGACCCGATTTTAATAGGCTTGTCTCCTGTGCGCGTGACTGGGAACCTTTGCCTTCAACTTTATTTGGTTAAGTATAGGGCTTAACCTCTATCATCTTATGTATAGCATACTCACCATTCACCACTTTAGATACTTTAGTTCTGAACATAGTCGAAGACTATAGTAAACTCTAAATGTATATACACCGAGAAGTGGGTTACACCACTCAGTGTGCATATATATGTTTCCTTTGCCTATAATATTGTAGTTTCCCCTCTGTATATATATGTGCATGTGCAACTCGTTCTCGCACAAGACAGCACATATGACTTATTGCTTATAGTCAATATTTGGCTTATGAATAAGTACATATGTGGTATATTCCAAGTTATATTTTTTAAGGCATTAACTCTTCCTCCCCAACATAACACAATCATATTACTTTATATAAAAAACATAACCAATTGTTAATCAGTATATCCGATGATTCATTTACAAAATAACTCTTTCTCAAAAAGACTTAAGAGTGTTATCATTCAGTTCAGAATAGACACACAAGAATATATACAAATATATAAATATATGTATACATCGGCATTACCCGAACGGGCAAGCTGTCAACTACTGATGACTGCTGACATCTGGGCGTGACAGGACTAACTCATGCATACTCGTTACCTTATTACAGTGGCGCCAGTCAGTGGCTACAAGCCATGAAATCTGATCCGCGTCAACTAGACTGGAAGGGAATCTGGAGGAAAAAAGAATAGAGTGATATGCGAAAAGATCTTCACATACAAATATATGAAATAAGAAATTTAGCTTAGTGGGGGTTCTGTATCGTAAAATATACAAATCAAGAATTATGAAGAATTAGTTTTATGCAGTACTTTCAATAGATAAATTTAATAGTTTCATTTATTTATTTTTGTATTTATATATACAAGAGTTCTTACATTCTTGTACAGCCATTAGCACGCATAGCGTATTAGGCAAAATTTTAATTATAATTTGTCAATAAAGATATTAATAATAAATAACCGTATCGGGCAGGTCCTTAATTCTAAAATTCCCCGAAATACGACCCGCCAAATCGTTTAACAACTAGGTGCCCATTTTACTGTTGAGTAAACAGAGGCTACAGTTAAGGATTTGCACTCAGTAAATCCTCCCCGGTCAGGATACGAACCAGGACCAAAGCGCTCGGGAAACGCCAGGCGAGTGTCTTACCACTACGCCACGGGGACTGTACTTTCTTTTAATCTCTCAACAAAAATGTTAATTCCACTGAAACAAGATGAAAATATTTCCCATAGTCCTATATTTATAAATATATTAATAAAAATACGAGTGAATGCTGTCTAAAACTAAACAATTAGTAGAGATATATTTATTTTTTTATTGATATTATGGTTGAATGATATGCTCTTAATTAGGATGCCTACTACACAGATCACCGAGGTTTAATAATAGCAGAATATCACGAGATAATCCAATTAGAATCCACTTTACTTTTTTGAAAGTAAATTTGATATTCATTGCTAAACTGGTGGGAAGTAAATTTATATTTATTTTTTTTAATTTATGATGACCACAAGCAAGGTCTGAAGTGTACTATCAAAGCAATTATTTAGTAATGCAATAAAAATCACAGAAGAACCAGCAGCTCCCCCCAGGAAGCAGCCAGTAGCAGCTGTCTAACTCCCAGGTACCTATTTACTGCTTGGTGAACAGGAGCATCAGGCTACAATAAACTCTGCCCATTTGTTTCCGCCTCTACCGGGGATCGAACCCGGAACCTCAGGACTACGAATCCGAGGCGCTGTCCACTCAGCTGTTAGGTCCCTACTAATGTTTTTCACAAATTTGCAACAGTTGCCTAACTCAAGGTTACCTACCTACTGCTAGGTGAACTGTGGCATCAGGTGAAAGGAAACGTGCATAACCATTTATATCTTACCAGGGAATTGAAACCCAGGAAATCCAGATTGATATCAGAGGTCCAGTGATACTGTAAATAAATATTTTGTGTTAACATAATCAGCCAAATCACACTAAGTTCTTCTCCAATCAGGTTTTGACCACAGCGGGTATCAAAATACACACAACTAGTACACAAACAACATTTGTAGGCGCTGTTCCCAGATTATAACAGGAAAATATACAATTATTAGTATAATTGAAACGTCGGATACATATACACATATATATACATATATATATATATACATATATATATATATATATATATATATATATATATATATATATATATATATATATATATATATATATATATATATATATATATATATATATATATATGCGAACAAGCCTGAATGGTCCCCAGGACAATATGCAACACCCCACTTCTGGGGTGTGAGTTTTCAGTTATATATATATATATATATATATATATATATATATATATATATATATATATATATATATATATATATATATATATATATATATATATATATATATATATATATATGCAAACACTCCTCTATCCTTAGTAGACAAAACATAATAATTATTTCACTGTTCATTGAGGCTGATTAATTTGAGCTACATAGGATAACTTTAATAAATCACTGAAATATATTTAGTTTCAGTATCTATTAAGGAGAATCACTTACCACGTGAATACTCACAGGAAGTCACTCGTATGAAGTACACTAAACCATATAATTTAGTGTATTTCATTAATTATGGACCGCCATATCCATCTTATGAGTGGTCGTGGACCCCATACCCATCCCGGGGGCGATAGTGGAAAAGATTACAGAGGTACACAATGGGCTCATTAACTAAACCCCAAAATTCCAAGATTATTAACGTTAGAATGTTGAAGCTTTAACTCAACATGCACAACAAAGCCATTAGGCGGGTATAAGGAGCTAGACCTCACTTCCCAGTAATCACTGATAGTTAAGTACCCTTCGATATATCTACACTGAGAAATACACCTTTCGACGTATCTACACTGAAAAATACACCTTTCGACGTATCTACACTGAGAAATACACCTTTCGACATATTTACACTGAGAAATACACCTCTCGACGTATCTACACTGAGAAAATTGCTCCGATGAATATACACGAATAAATACACCTAGAGTATATACAATGAGAAATGATCGTTAAATCATGTTCTGAGGTAAATTTGGTTATGTCGCTGAATAACCAAACCGGTTCCAACACCTGACCTGCTGTTTAACTCCCCACAACACGAAGCAATGCCGGGTCAAATTACGCATGTGGGTAACGCTGTGGCTTCCTTAATAATAGTGAAGCCAATTTTAGAACGCGATAAGATTATATAGAGAACGTAACACGCAATACACTATCTATTTTTATTTGGGTAACTATAGTATACTTGACGCTGTGTGTCAAGGTTGTTTTGCGTCATCTTATCTTGCCAGGACTTTCTACGCCCCACCTCGGTAACACAACTCTGTGAACCGCCTGACTGATAGTTTTTTTTGCAGGGGTATTCCTGCGTGGGCCCTAAGCCTCTGGCCTGCGCGGGCCCTAAGCCTCTGGCTGGCCCACTGCGCGGGCCCTAAGCCTCTGGCCTGCGCGGGCCCTAAGCCTCTGGCCTGCGCGGGCCCTAAGCCTCTGGCTGGCCCACTACGCGGCCCTAAGCCTCTGGCTGGCCCACTGCGCGGGCCCTAAGCCTCTGGCTGGTCCACTGGGCGGGCCCTAAGCCTCTGGATGGCCCACTGGGCGGGCCCTAAGCCTCTGGCTGGCCCACTGCGCGGGCCCTAAGCCTCTGGCTGGTCCACTGGGCGGGCCCTAAGCCTCTGGCTGGCCCACTGCGCGGGCCTTAAGCCTCTGGCTGGTCCACTGGGCGGGCCCTAAGCCTCTGGATGGCCCACTGCGCGGGCCCTAAGCTTCTGGCTGGCCCACTACGCGGCCCTAAGCCTCTGGCTGGTCCACTGGGCGGGCCCTAAGCCTCTGGCTGGCCCACTGCGCGGGCCCTAAGCCTCTGGCTGGCCCACTAAGTGTTGCTTGTTTCTGTTTTACTTGGGCGGAGTATGAGTATTTATGACTCGTATGGTCGCTTCAGTAAGATTTTATCCCATGTGTTTAACAACTTCTTCTGCTCTGTTGAATCTAAGTTGAAATCTGAATGGGCTTGTAACTCTGCACTGTGTTAGATAATGTTCCAGTGGTCTGTCGGGCATTTCTCCACAGTGCTGACATTTCCGACTGATAGATAAATGCACAAGTTCGTATCCCGGTGGTTTCCGCCATATTAATAAAGTTAAAAAACTGAAATCGATTCTGTCTTACAGAGGACTTAACACTCCTGGCTCTGTCTCTTAAAGGGTGGTCTTTACATCATACATGCTGAAAAGAGCATTTTCAGCATACATTCTCAGTGTAGATACGTCTTTTCAGCATACATGCGAAAAAGATTGGAAACGAAACAAATTAAATAAATTAATTTACGTGTGTGCGTGTGTTTCTTTTATGTATATGTGTTAGAATGTATGTTTTGTGTGAGTTTGCTCATATGTGTTAGTATGCATGTGTCTCCTCGTGCTTGTTGACATTTGTTGAAATGTATGTTTTCGTCCGTGCACGCCTCTGAGTTTGTTCACATGCATATTTTAATGTGCCATGGTGTTGATACGTGTGCTTGTGTTGGAACGTGTAACTGTGTGTGTGAGTAAGTTTACTTACCCGAGTGTGTTTGCTGTGCTTTATCAACTGTGTGATGCAATCAACCTGTCCTAATGGTGGTCTCATTGCTAGCAGACCTTACTTAGGTCTGTTATACAATGAGACCTAAAATAAGGTTAAGGGGGTTAGTAAGATATAGTTAAGGGTATTTTACTCAATACAATATGGTTAGAAGTGCTGATACAGTTACTAAATTTTCAAATAAAGTTAGATATATATACACACATACCAAAAGAATAGGGGTGGTAGGAGAAGAAAATATCAAAGTGTTCAATAAGGATCCACAAGGTCTTCTCTGAGTACTCTTTATTTTCTTCTCCGAGGCTATGGGTCCCTACACTTGCACCAGAGGTGGTACCCCTTCTAGGTATTACTATTCTATAAAATATTTCATTCTCTGATTACTATAGGAATATGTCATTGTTCCTAAATTCGTTTCCTCGTTAAGTGTGATTATGAAGTATCCCATGAATCATATTCATTTAAATGATCAAAATTACAACCTTATTTCGTACAGACTTATACAAACAATTTGTTACAATTAAAGCTTGACTGAAATAGTTGCTTTGTAGATTAAATTAATCTTACATATGTAAACATAATTTAAATATTGCAATAAAAACCACCAGCTAAAACTGACGGTTTAGCAAATATATATATAGAAGGAATAAACTTATAACAAAATTCAGGAATAATGGGGCCTTGACATGACACCGGCTTCCTGTCCCTATCGAGGACCGAACATGTCCGAAACGCTTTACGTACAAGTGGCTTTAGGTATTGTATCTACTACCTCTATCTTTAAATCAAAGAGAATGTTTGTGCTGTAACTCTGCAACTATGTATGTACTTTTCCTAAATAAATTATTATTATTATTATGTGGTAGCTTACGGAAAAATGCTTCTAGACGTTAAGGTTTGGTTTGTTTCTGGCTTTAGAGTCGCTTTTTCAGCCGCGGGAAGATTATCAAGCCATGACTCTAGCCTATTGAACAACTTAGCATAACTATACCAGTCTTGAACGTAAATTCAGGTAAATATCCTCAAATTCTGGGAAAGGACTTCATAGACTTGATGGAGGCCCTATTCAACATTACCGAAAATAACATAATATAATTAAAATTTAAGTGTACAATACGTTATGCGCTCTTCATGTACTTCATATGTCAGAATATTTACTTAGAAACTAAAGAATATTTGATACCAATGTATTGTAAAATTATTTGTAGATGTTCACCCTGTAAAACACTTCATAGAAAATCATCTTCAGTGAGGCGGCAACTATTATAAATATTGACATTTTGATAGACCTTTTTCGAGGAGAGGAAGCTGTTTGGCATCCAAGTTCCCTTAGGCTAGGGAACACTATCCTTGTGGTTATCTATCCAGTGCTGGGTGTATATATATATATATATATATATATATATATATATATATATATATATATATATATATATATATATATATATATATATATATATATATATATATAGGGGGCACCACCTCTGGTGCAATTATAGGGACCCACAGCCTCAGAGAAGGGAACACAGAGCATTCAGGGAAAAACTTGCCATTTAACTCTAAATGCGTAAGAGTGTTTGCTTCTCCTACCACCCCCCTTTTTTATGGTGTACACTTTATTATGCAAGGTTATACAGTTATATATCTGATTTTATACAAAAAAATAACATTAAGAGGACACAAGAAAAAGTTCGCTTCCTAGAGGCTGTAGATTTGCTCGAACTCCTCCGACGCCGGGCAGGAACCTAGGATGCAGCGAGCATTCCCCCTCTGGATTGCGACACTGAGGCGCTGAAAGAGAAAACTTGCCGCTTTAGGGTCTCTTGTGGTGTCAATGAGCTTAGAACCAAGATCCTTAAGAAACCTTCTTGCACTCTCTCCCCATGAGCCTAGGGTCTCAGACCCTATTGGAACGAAGTTGTACCGATGATCTAATTGCCTGTTCTTGGCAATATATATGTACTTGTGCGTGTATATATATATATATATATATATATATATATATATATATATATATATATATATATATATATATATATATATATATATATATATATATATATATATACATATATATATATATATATATATACATATATATATATATATATATATATATATATATATATATATATATATATATATATATAACCATTCAGGCTTGTTCGCATATATATATATATATATATATATATATATATATATATATATATATATATATATATATATATATATATATATGTAACTCCTTTTTTGTAACAAAGTTCAAATAAAGTAAATATATATGTGTACATACAAAAGAATGGGGGTGGTAGGAGAAGATAATATTAGTGTTCAGTGAGAAACCACAAGGTCTCCTCTGAATACTTTTTATTTTCTTCTCCGAGGCTATGGGTCCCCACATTGGCACCAGAGGTGGTACCCTCACAAACTTTTATATATAATATATATATATATATATATATATATATATATATATATATATATATATATATACCTGTGCCCAGACAGGTACAAGAGGAGTGTTGTTAACGCATATGTCGACCGTGCTCTCAGCCACAGCTCAGAATGGAAGCAAGTCGACGAAGAACTCTGTAGGGTAAGTCAGGTCCTAGTCAATAACGGCTTCTCCAATGGTTTCGTCGAAGACATCATAAGAAGGAAAGTGAAAAGCCATGCAACCTCTGAAGAGACAACTAACACAACACCTATACCCCCTATTAGACTATTTTACAGGAACTTCTTTTCCACAGCTCATAAAACGGAGGAAAGGGTCCTGAAAGATATTGTTAATAGAAACGTTATCCCTACAGACAAAAATCAGAGGATACAACTGACGATTTACTATAAAACCAGAAAAACGGCCAGCCTACTCATGAGAAACTCTCCAGACACAAAACAGAATGCTTTAAAAGAGACTAACGTCGTCTATGCCTTCAAATGCCCTCTTGGGGACTGTAAGCTCCAAAAAACCCAGTATATAGGCAAGACAACAACATCTCTTTCTAGGCGTTTAACGATGCATAAGCAACAGGGCTCCATTAAGGAACATATAATCTCTTCCCACAACCAAACCATCGCCAGAGAAATCCTAGTAAACAACACAGAAATCTTCGATAGATACAGCGATAGCAGGCGGCTTGACGTTTGCGAGGCACTACACATCAAGAAGTCAACACCAGCAATCAACAGCCAATTATTGCACAACTATATTCTACCCACCTCAAGACTCCGCTCCAATATAGAAGCATCAAGAAATATGGACCAATAGGCTTTCTACAAACACCTCTATTCAATATCCATTGTTTCGTGTTCTGTCTTGTGTTGATGAAATTAATACCCTATTAATATCACCTCTTGTTCTGTCTTGTGTTGATGAAATTAATACCCTATTAATGCCACATCTTGTTCTGTCTTGTGTTAATGCCACATCACCCCTTCCACCTTACTCAAATGTAGATATAAAATCGGAGATGCGTAAGTTCTATTCAGTTGTGCATTTGTGAACTAAAGTCTTTGAAAATGTAATAAGTTTTACGAAACGCGCTCGTGTCGCGTCAGACTAGAAATAAAAATGAATTTTGGAGAATTGATTTTTGATTTACCTCCAACAGTGAAAAGAAATGTACGAAAGATTGAGAAAATTCGTGTTAGAATTATTAATCTTACTTTTTCGGTCATATTTAATAATATATATTGTGACGGGAACGCGTTGGTGTTCGGCTGTTTAAGGCTAGGGGTATGGCCTCGTCACATAGTTATAAAAGAAAATAGAAAAACTGGAACTTCGTCTGTGGTAAGGTAAGGAGAAGACACACAAAACACAAGTAAAACTTTAACAATGAAATTTTAATTACGTTAAATAAATCAAAACATGAAAATAATGCACAAACAAATATGTATAATAAAATCAATGAATCAAAATAATAAGAATACTTAAGTGACACAATGAAAGTTACGTTAAGGCAAAATAACAAGAAGTGCAACAAAAGTTAAGTGGGAGGTGCTGGAATATTGGCTTAAAGCCACCACCTCTCTCAGTACACTCTAGAGTCTAGCTGGGAGGAGTGCTGGCTACGAAAGCACGGAACATTCTGAGGACTGATGTTGGGGCGACCCCAGACATCAGGTAGTATTGGGGGCGAGTGCAGGTGCAGCCAGACCGGCGACCAATCAGCGGAGTCGTAGCGATCAACGGGTAGTTTGGTGGTTGGAGTTCGAACAGGTGGCTGGTTGCATACGTTTCTGCTCACCCTGGCAAGCCTTGCTGGTGCTGGTGTTGTTGTTGGACATTTCTTCCATAGTCTTTTTATATAATTGTGAAGACGTAATTTTGGAGGGAAGAGCAGGCTCAATCTCTTGAAGGAGATTATCGTCACAACTCTCCCCCGAAGCCTGCAGTTCTGGAAGAAGTACGTCGTTATGTGGTGGAGTAATGGATAGAGTTGCTTCTACTTCATAAACTCTGGAGAGATCATGGGCTAAGATGTTGTCAGACTCTTGGTATAGCGTGTCTCCAGGTTGAATTTCTGCAGGTAGCAAGCCCATAGTAGAAGACGTTGAGATGAGAAGTGGGCGTGCTGCAGGAGGTGTAGGGTGGTGTGGTCCGTATTGATGGTGGACCGAGCACTTTTCAGGGGTGGAGTGAAGTGCTGAAGCTTCAGGATGAGGACGAGTAGCTCCTTGCCAATTGTTCCGTCGTTCCTTGTAGCAGTAGTCGCTGACAGGTGTATTCTTCTCGCCTCGTTGCTGCATCACGACACCACCATCGTCGGTACCATTGGCGTCGACATGGAGGATGAAGGGCTTATCTGACGAGGTGAGAGTGGAATTAGAAGAGGGCATAGGAGCACGATTATTATCCTGAAAGCATTTGGGAAGATCATTAAGGATTTTGGAATTAGAAAGCGCCGACTCCTTGTCAGTGCTTTCGGGAGAAGAAGCCGGGATGGTCTCACTGTGGATGTAGGGTTCTGTAAAGGTAGAACAATTAATCAAGACAGTGGGAGGAGTACCATTATATTGCTTCAGGAGGTTGACGTGGCACAGCTGGGTCTTCCGCCGCCTATCTGGAGTCTCTATCACATAATTATTATTATTCCTGCACTCTTTGACGCAGTAGGGTCCTGAAAATCTGTTTTGTAAAGGTGAACCTGGGATAGGGAAATAAGCAAGGACGAAGTCTCCCGGCTTGAATTTTCTTACTTTGCTGGTCTGGTCGTAATGAGTCTTCATTCTCACCTGGGCTTTCAATAGATTATCATGAGCAAAGCGGTGGACTCTCTCTAGAATGTGTTGAAGGTTTTGAAGAAACTGGGGCACATTCTGATGCTCACTGAAGGTGGCATCTCTGAGAGAGTCTTTGAAAGCCTTAAGGGGAGTACGGCACTTACGGCCGTAGAGCATCTCATAAGGAGATACTCCTAGGGACTCATTGGGGAGACTTCTGAAAATACACATTATTAGGTCAATCTGCTTATCCCAATCCTTTGAGGTTTCACTACAAAACTTTTTCAAGAGTGCTTTGATGGTCTGATGACTACGTTCAAGAGAACCCTGTGAAGCAGGATGATAGGGGCTGGACAATACCTGTTTGATGTTGAACTCCTCCAGTGTCCTTTTGAAGAGATCACTGGTGAAGTTGGTGCCACAGTCACTTTGAATCTCCCTGGGAAATCCGTATTGAGTGAAGATCTTCAGTAGATGTTTGATAACCGTAGCAGCCGTGATGTTCTTCACTGGAACTGCTATGGGAAATCTGGTGGTAGGACACAGGATGGTTAGGATGTAGGCGTTACCTGAACTGGTCCGAGGTAAAGGACCAACACAGTCTATTATGAGTCTGTGGAAAGGTTCCGCAGGCACCTGTATGGGAATCAGTGGTGCTCTGGGAATGGAGACGTTCGGTTTGCCTGCCATCTGACATGTATGACACTGTTTTACGTACTGTTTGACGTTGTTTACCATACCTGGCCAGTAGTAGTCTTGACGAATCCCATGGTAAGTCTTGTTGAAGCCGTAGTGGGAGAATGCTCCGTGGGCCAGGTGTAGAATAGTGGGCCGCAGGCTGGTGGGAATCACAAGTTGTTCGGTGTTGGCCCAATCGTCCTCCTCCTTCAGTTTACTGGGTCTATATCTGCGGTAGAGCAAGTCGTTCTCTAGGAAGAACCCAGGAATACTGTCGGGTTGAGTCTCAGCCTGGAAAAACAATGGTGTTAAAGTAAGATCTTCCCTCTGCAACTTACGGAACTCCAACTTGGTCAGATGCGGGGGTAGTTTCTGAGGGTCTTGAGGGACAGCGGTAGCAGTAGAGTCAGCTGGCTGTGTACGTGCGGCTTGCGCACGGGTGGTCACGAGAACCGGAGGAGAAACTTCATCACTCTCTTGAACCTCTGCTGGAACATACTCAAGAATAGGGTTACTTGGCACAGAGTTACACACCTGGGGTTTGTCCATGACGATCAGGTTGGTCGGTTGCAGGTCTTCTGCCAAGTCGTTGCCTAGGAGAAGTTGCACTCCAGGCATGGGAAAAGGCTTTTCCCTGACGGCGACTTGGACTTCCCCGTTCACGTAGGGACAATCCAGGTGGACTCTGGCGAGAGGGTATGGAGTGGTAGCAGTGAGGTCAGTGATGAAGACTGTTTCCCCGGTGTAGACTATGTTGGGCACAGCCGACTTCAAGATGATCGATTGTAGAGCCGCTGTGTCCCTCAAGATCTTCAATTTGAAACGTCCCTCCGGATTTGAACCGTTGGCAGAGACAGTTCCAGTATACAGGTGGTTACTGAAAAGAGAAAGATCATTAACATCAACACCAACATTCATCACAGGCTTACCGGACTTAGGAGGAGTTGGTTTGGGTCGTTGTTGGTCAGTGGTTCCCTTGTATTGAGACTTACCACACTTGTCTATGGTATGTCCATAGAGTCTACAATATTTGCAGTACAGTTGTGAACCAGCTTGATCGGGGCTCACCTTCTCGTAACTGTACCACGACTTCTTACTGGAGGATGGTTCAGGTGTCAGCCGGTGGATGAGGCTGTAAGTGTCAGCCGACTTAGCACACTTCAGGTAGTCGGTTTCTTCTTTATCTGCTAAGTAGAGGCGGACAGGAGGCGGCACACGTCTCAAGAATTCTTCAACAAGCATCAGGTTGACGAGTTCTGCAAAAGTAGAGACATGTGCTGCTTCCAGCCATTTCATGAAATACCTCCGTTTCGTGTTAGCAAACTCAAGGAAGGTAGTGGTACTTGCCTTCAGGTGGTCACGGAATTTCCTTCTATAACTTTCGGTGGAAAGTAGGTAGGCGTCTAACACTGCTTGTTTCAGAGTGTAGTAGTCATTCTCAGACGCCAAAGTACTGAGTGTGACTGCAGCTCTACCTGTAAGATGGACTCTGAGAAGTGTGGCCCATTGGTCGACAGGCCAACTGAGTTGATTAGCAAGGGTTTCAAAGGTGGTAAAGAACACATCAACTTCTGCTTCTACAAAGGATGGCATTAACTTACTTGCATGTGATATATTAAAACTGACGGGAAGATTGGCAGTAGCTTGTTGGCGTTGAGTGAAGTGTGAAGTTTCCAAGGCGATTTCACGTTGACGACACTCTAGAGCCAGAGTTGCTTGTTGCTTGTCATGTTCGCGTTGTATTTCCAACTCGCGTTGTTTGGTTTCAAGCTGTAAGCGTTCCCGCTCCTGGAGTGTTTCAAGCTGTACTCGTTCACGTTCACGGAGCATTGCAAACTCACGTTCCTTGAGGGCGATCTCTTCCCTCCTCAAGGCAGCTTCGCGTTCTTGTTCTTCCCTTCTTATGGCAGCTGCTCGTTCTTGTTGTTCGAGGGCTTCCCTTTGCTGTTCACGTTCAATCTTAGCCAGCTCTAGTTTAAGTTTCATCGTTGCCAAGTCAGTTTTATCTGCAATATAGTAAGTTTCATGAGTTTCAGAGTCTATCTTACCTTGCTCTAAATAGTAATCCAGCAACAGGTTGTGTAGGTCATTTTTGTTGGCTTGGTAGGGAACTTCTAGTTGATACTCATGTGCAAGAGTTTGTAATTCAGTCCTCTTGGCACGACTTAAAGTCCCTATTTCACCTGCTGGATTTGCACGGAAAGTTTGGAGACGAAACATGGTGAAATTAGCAAATAAAGGTACACGAATGTTCAATAATGAAATGTCAGAAACAGGACAACGTGGCAACTGGTACCTATCCTGTGTGATCTTTAACAATTAACGTTAAGTGAAAGATATTAAATTAAATCAAGGGCGCAGGAAATCTTGTACCCGGTACTCATGTAAGAGAATAAGGGCAAGAAAATCCTACTAACAAATGAAACAAAGTTTCGAAAACAAATGAAACAGTTAAATGCTTCAAAAGTAAAATTGGTAGTCCAAGGATGTAGGCATACCTTGCCGAGTCTCTATAGGACATAAAGCAAGTTTTTCCTACTGAATTTAATATGATACTTACAGAATTAGCGAACTTTTGTGCTCTGAAAAAATAAGCTAATTCCCTACCGTTGTATGTATCATCATCTCTGACTGACGTGTAGGGGTGCGAGGTGTCAACTGGTGACGAGAACTGCTGCTGAGGTCCCAATTCAGCAACTAAAGTTCGAGCTAGAGGAACTATGGCCCTCTTTGTCCTCCTACAGTCAGATTGCAGAAGATTGGGTACTCTTGACCCGGGGCAGACCACAGTACCAGGGTACCAATATGATGATCTGTCAGAATGAGAAATATTCAAGGGACATAGATGGTAAATACGAGTAATAACATGGAGGGAGAGATGACCAATTAAGAGTATGACTGAGGCCTACAGTCACCACGTAATCCAAAGTTGTCTCACCTTCACTATATGTTACTCTCGTAATGCACAATACACCGCACCTTATAAAAAATGAAATTGAATGAAAAATAGTAAAGCTACGTTAACAAAGTTAAATACGCTTACCATAAATTACCACTTGGCACCAGTACCTGAGTGAGGCTCCTAGGACAGGCCCCCATATAACTTGTGACGGGAACGCGTTGGTGTTCGGCTGTTTAAGGCTAGGGGTATGGCCTCGTCACATAGTTATAAAAGAAAATAGAAAAACTGGAACTTCGTCTGTGGTAAGGTAAGGAGAAGACACACAAAACACAAGTAAAACTTTAACAATGAAATTTTAATTACGTTAAATAAATCAAAACATGAAAATAATGCACAAACAAATATGTATAATAAAATCAATGAATCAAAATAATAAGAATACTTAAGTGACACAATGAAAGTTACGTTAAGGCAAAATAACAAGAAGTGCAACAAAAGTTAAGTGGGAGGTGCTGGAATATTGGCTTAAAGCCACCACCTCTCTCAGTACACTCTAGAGTCTAGCTGGGAGGAGTGCTGGCTACGAAAGCACGGAACATTCTGAGGACTGATGTTGGGGCGACCCCAGACATCAGGTAGTATTGGGGGCGAGTGCAGGTGCAGCCAGACCGGCGACCAATCAGCGGAGTCGTAGCGATCAACGGGTAGTTTGGTGGTTGGAGTTCGAACAGGTGGCTGGTTGCATACGTTTCTGCTCACCCTGGCAAGCCTTGCTGGTGCTGGTGTTGTTGTTGGACATTTCTTCCATAGTCTTTTTATATAATTGTGAAGACGTAATTTTGGAGGGAAGAGCAGGCTCAATCTCTTGAAGGAGATTATCGTCACAATATATATATATATATATATATATATATATATATATATATATATATATATATATATATATATATATATATATATATATATATATATATATATATATTCTTCGTGTTCTGTCATTGTCACATTGTTCATCACGTGTTAATTTCAAATTGGTCTAACTTTTGATCAAGAAATTAATTTCCTTTTGAATTTGTTTTCAAATAATGGTTCCCCTGCTCATATGGTATATACTTTTATAAAGAATTTCTTAACCAAGAAGGTTCACCCTTGTAAGATTACTACGGTAGAAAAGGGATATTAAATATATCAAATTACCCTTTTAGGGCACCATTAGTTTTTCATGTAAGAAGTCGATTCAGGAAACTTCTGCAACACTGATATCCTCAAGTAGACTTTAGATTTAATTTTGTGAATACAAATACCATAGGCTCCTATTTTATATTTAAAGATAAAGTGCCTACCCCCCCTATGCTCTAGTATCGTATATATGTACTCACCTAATTGTGCTTGCGGGGGTTGAGCTCTGGCTCTTTGGTCCCGCCTCTCAACTGTCAATCAACTAGTGTACAGGTTCCTGAGCCTACTGGGCTCTATCATATCTACACTTGAAACTGTGTACGGAGTCAGCCTCCACCACATCACTGCCACATGTATAATTGTTGCAGCTGTAATGCTGGATACATCGGGAGTTCTATTTGGAACTTAAAGATTAGGAGATTGCAGCATCGGGGAGTATCATTTAGGACTGGATTACCATTATCCAAACCAGCATTCTCGGAGATTAGAAATCATTGTAATGAGTTGAGTTGAATCATTCTCTGCTGGAATCCGATTATAAAATTTTAGACACTTGCATAATGGTCAGTCGGGTTTGAGAATAATGGAATCCTTTTTTATCAATGAGCTGCGGCCTCTGCTAAATAATAACGTTTCAGCTGTTCAATTGTATACTGTATAATTCACAGTAGGCCTTGTGTTTTAATGTATAGTTCATGTTGACGTCTATATTATTTGCTTTAGTCTCCCTTGAATTGTGTCTTTGTTACTCATTTAAAGTGTTGATATTCAGTATTGTCGTATTTGTTTAAATAAGATATATAATAAAACTTTTGGTGTTTAATTTTATGCAATATTTATGTTTCTTACAAGATTTTAGCTAGTAATAAATATTTCTTTTAAATTAAGTTGTATTTTATATACATTTTTTGTACATGTGTAGTTATTTTAATAATTTTTGAATTAGCTTTGAGTACCCAAGTAATATTTAGCGTTAATTTGTGTTACAATTCCACGTAAGTGTAACAGTGTGTGTATTAGTATGTTAAACTTTTATATCTTTGTGTCGTGTGATAGGTATTTTCGTATAGTATAAGTTCTTTGTTTGCTATGTATTTTATTGTAATTTTCTGCGTTCTTTTAGATCTGATGATAAATACGGAAAGTATTCGAAACATCATTAATTTAACTTAAAAGTAAAGAAGCATTTTAACAAGATGTTTGTTATATCAATAGTTTTCCTATTCATTTTGAAATTAAGATTTCCGAAGGGAACATCTATTATATATATATATATATATATATATATATATATATATATATATATATATATATATATATATATATATATATATATATATATATATATATATAACAACCTTAAATCTTTTGGTATACAGGTTCTGGAAGACATTAGGCTCTATCATGTCAACACTTCAAACTGTACATGGCGACTTTCTCCACTACTTCACTTTCTAGATAATTGTATTTGTTTAAACTCTGAGGCTGATCTTATATTTATAGTGTGTATGCGACTCATTTCTTTACTTATTTCCCACCTAACTCCACATGTTCATGTATCCCACAGTCAAAGAGTCCTTGTCTGGCCTATATTTTCCCGTTTTAATTTTGTATGTTGAGATCATGTTTCCTCAGCTTTTTGCAATTTAATTCCTTTAGTCTTTTCTGGTAACTCATACATCTGAACTCGGGAACTGCTCAGGTGGGATACATCTAATTCTCTCTCTCTTCTGCTGTGTGTAGTTTGATTAGAGATGATTAATGTAGTAATCAATTACATTAATTAATGTAATGGTGATGCAGTACCGACACGCTGGTACTGCATATTCAAGAATGTATGTGGAATATGTTGCATATACGGTCATGACCACTCCCTAATACAGAATTGTAATTCCTGTGTTGATGTGTATGTAAATTGGAGTAAGGTCCTGTTTGTGTGAATATGTTTGTTTATTGCTTTTGTTCTCATGCAGTATCTTGTGCATACGTATATATGCGTATATTAATAGTTGTGTGTGTGCTTTTTTTTGGCGCTCTAACGCTTGATAATGAGTGTGTGTGTGGACGCTTATCTGTGTCCTTCTGTTGACGGGTTCGTTGTCACCTGCCATGGCTGATATGACCTCTGAGGTAGATACCTTTGATTAAGACAGTGCCACCGAACACAGGAAAATATGAAAGTTAACAATACAAAGCCATTAAACACACACACACACACATACACACACACATGAGTACGTGAGTATAAGGTGAGTACACACACACACAGAACAGAGCTTTCTAACAGAACTTTCTAACAGAGACGTTAGAAAGAATTTTTTCAGTGTCAGAGTAGTTAATAAATGGAATGCACTAGGAAGTGATGTGGTGGAGGCTGACTCCATACACAGTTTCAAATGTAGATATGATAGAGCCCAGTAGGCTCAGGAACCTGTACACCAGTTGATTGACAGTTGAGAGGCGGGACCAAAGAGCCAAAGCTCAACCCCCGCAAGCACAATTAGGTGAGTACATATACACACACACACACACACACACACACACACACACACACACACACACACACACACACACACACACACTCATATACACATGTACTCGGTCCTATCTTGTTTCTGATATATGTAAATGATCTCCCGGAGGGTATCGATTCATTTCTCTCAATGTTTGCGGACGATGCTAAAATTATGAGAAGGATTAAAACAGAAGAGGACTGTTTGAGGCTTCAAGAAGACCTAGACAAGCTGAAGGAATGGTCGAACAAATGGTTGTTAGAGTTTAACCCAACCAAATGTAATGTAATGAAGATAGGTGTAGGGAGCAGGAGGCCAGATACAAGGTATCATCTGGGAGAGGAAATTCTTCAGGAGTCAGAGAAGGAAAAAGACTTGGGGGTTGATATCACGCCAGACCTGTCTCCTGCAGCACATATCAAGCGGATAACATCAGCGGCATATGCCAGGCTGGCCAACATACGAACGGCATTCAGAAACTTGTGTAAAGAATCATTCAGAACTTTGTATACCACATATGTCAGGCCAATCCTGGAGTATGCAGCCCCAGCATGGAGTCCATATCTAGTCAAGGATAAGACTAAACTGGAAAAGGTTCAAAGGTTTGCCACCAGACTAGTACCCGAGCTGAGAGGTATGAGCTACGAGGAGAGACTACGGGAATTAAACCTCACTTCGCTGGAAGACAGAAGAGTTAGGGGGGACATGATCACCACATTCAAGATTCTGAAGGGGATTGATAGGGTAGATAAAGACAGTCTATTTAACACAAGGGGAACACGCACAAGGGGACACAGGTGGAAACTGAGTGCCCAAATGAGTCACAGAGATATTAGAAAGAACTTTTTTAGTGTCAGAGTGGTTGACAAATGGAATGCATTAGGGGGTGATGTGGTGGAGGCTCACTCCATACACAGTTTCAAGTGTAGATATGACAGAGCCCGATAGGCTCAGGAATCTGTACACCTGTTGATTGACGGTTGAGAGGCGGGACCAAAGAGCCAGAGCTCAACCCCCGCAAACACAACTAGGTGAGTACACACACACGTGGGGCCACGCGCCTAAGTGGATAGGGCTCGGTGGTCGTAGTCCTAAGAGCCCGGGTTCGATTCCCAGCCGAGGCGGAAACAAATGGGCAGAGTTTCTTTCCCCCTGTTCACCAGTTCACCTAGCTAGCAGTAAATAGATATCTGGAAGTTAGACAGCTGTTACGAGCTGCTTTCTGGGTATATGTGTATACGTGTGTGTTAGAGAAATATATGTAGTAGATATAATAGAGGAAAATAGATTGGTTAGAAAGGCGGGGTCCAAGAGCAAATAGCTCGATTCTGCAGACACAAATAGTAAATATACACACACACACAGGACAAGGAAATGGAACGTCAGGGCTCGTATGATTTGATACTCATTCAAACTTATGCTTATACATAAGCATAAATTATGTTACGTTACACTTATACTGTGTAACTATGCTTACACACAGCATAGAGAGGAGAAGCACGACAAGGGTGCTCAGAGATGAAATGATGGTCGAGACAGACTTAGAGAGATGTTGTTGTTGTTTAAGATTCGCCACCCGGAACAAAAAGTTCCAAGTAGCACGGGCTATGGTAAGCCCGTTGTGGATTACGACGTAGAGAGAGAAAACCCAAGATTTCAAGAACAGTCGGGGAGGGTAATGCAGAAGTAAATCCAAAAACAGAAGATATAATCATGTGAAACTTTAAAGAGAGATCAGGAGGATATGAGAGAACACCGTTTAGAAATGATTGCAAAAATAAGCAATACACGTGAGGGTGGGAACACAGAAATGGAAGCGTTTCTACTTAATATTGACTCATTCGTTACAGGTTCCGCTCCTGGCGTACCTATGTTATGATAACGTTATTTCATCATGTTGCCCGTTTTGGTGTTCAGTCTCAACGTACCTAATTAGAATACCTAATTCTTCATACCTAAAGAATTAGGTATTCTTTACCATAATTGCAAATGTACTCTACCCAAGACACCTTCCTAACCTATTGATTCATAGAAAACGGGAATTTTTGTAATCGCTATTTTTCAGACCACTTAGTGGTCTGAAAAATAATTTAGAAAAATTCATAATTTAGAAAATTCATTGTCTCGGGGGACAGGCAGCCAGTGTATATATTTAGATGTTAAGCTTTTAATGAGGTTCCCTTTGGGTCGAATTACTGACCCTCCCCAGGATGCTACCCCACAACAAGCTGACTAACTCCTGGGTACGTATTTACTGCTAGGTAAATAGGGAGCCGGTCGGCCGAGCGGACAGCACACTGGGCTTGTGATCCTGGGTTCGATCCCAGGCGCCGGCGAGAAACAATGGGCAGAGTTTCTTTCACCCTATGCCCCTGTTACCTAGCAGTAAAATAGGTACCTGGGTGTTAGTCAGCTGTCACGGGCTGCTTCCTGGGGGTAGAGGCCTGGTCGAGGACCGGGCCGCGGGGACACTATAGCCCCGAAATCATCTCAAGATAACCTCAAGATAGGTGATCAAAGGCTTTAGTTGCGAGGAAAAGCGCCCGAATACGCCCGGGATTCTAACCCGGAAATCCCGATTGAGAGTCGAGAACGAACCCGGTTGTATTGCCGAGAGTCCCGTCGACACATCCAAATTTAATTTCAAATTTAAATTCAAATAAGTTTATTGAGGTATAAATACACACAAAGGGATGAGATACAGGCGATGAGTCACAATAACGTGGCTGAAGTATGTTGACCAGACCACACACTAGAAGGTGAAGAGACGACGACGTTTCGGTCCGTCCTGGACCATTCTCAAGTCGATTGTGTCTTGATCGACAATTCCATTCTCAAGTCGACACAATCGACTTGAGAATGGTCCAGGACGGACCGAAACGTCGTCGTCCCTTCACCTTCTAGAGTGTGGTCTGGTCAACAAAGGGACATACAGTATGGTACCCGACGTACACACAAATACCTATATTACTTGACGTCGACACATGGTACACCAAAAAAATAATATCCGATACGTATATTCACACCTTCCAGAGCAGTTATATTGCTAATTATATGAGCCGATAAGATTGTAGAGAGGACACAACGCGCTATACTATTTTTGTGGGCTCTTCAAACTCATCAGTGAAGAAAGGTATTAGAAAATATTAACGGGTTAATGGTTATTAAAGGGTGTATTACTGTAACGTGCTTATGAGTGCTTGCGTATGTGGGTGTTTGTGCCTGCAGGATCGAGCATTAGCTCTTTGAACCCGAGTTTCTAGTCGCCGGTTGTATTAAAGCAATGACTCCTGTCCTATTTCTCTTCTATATCTACTTTTAACGTTCTGAATAGAGTTTGCTTCCACAACCTGCTCCTTTATCTCATTACATATTTCCACTACTCTTTTGCTAAATGAAAACTTTCTAACATCTATCTAACTCATCTGAGTTTCAAGCTTTCGCCCATGCCCCCTTGTTCTACTGGCAGTCAATGTGAATATTTCCAATACTTTCACTCAGCCAATCCCTGATTAGTATTTTTATATGTTTTTATCATGTCTCTCCACTCTCTCCTTTTTTCTAGCGTCATGTTCATTTCTTCAATCGCTTATCATTCCCCATCCCTCGTAATTCTGGGCCGAGCGTCATCGCAAACTTATGAACCTTTTCCAGTTTCCATGTGTGTTTTATTTAGTATGCTGGTCCATGATGGGGCGGCATACTCTAAGACTGGTTTCACGTAGGCAGTGTAAAGCGCTCTTAATGCCTACTTTCTTCGGTTCCTGAATGATGTTTTAACTCTTATTAGCGCAGAGTACGCTGCTGCCGTTATCTTATTTATCTGTGCCTCAGGAGCTTTGTGTGTGTGTGTGTGTGTGTGTGTGTGTGTGTGTGTGTGTGTGTGTGTGTGTGTGTGTGTGTGTGTGTGTGTGTGTGTGTGTTTAGTATTTGTATCTGTAGAATCGAACATGTAGCTCTTAGACCCCGCCAATTTATTTTTCTAACCAATTTATTTTTCCTTTATTATGTCTACTACATATATTTCTCACTAACACACATTCATCCCCAGGAAGCAGCTCGTAGCAGCTGTCTACCTCCCAGGTACCTATTTACTGCTAGGTGAACAGAAGCATCAGGGTGAAATAAGCTTGGCCCATTTGTTTCTCCCTCGGCTTGGGACCGAACCCGGGCCCTTAGGACTACGACCCCAGAGCGCTAGCCACTCAGCCCGCGCGCGTGCGTGTGTGTGTGTGTGTGTGTGTGTGTGTGTGTGTGTGTGTGTGTGTGTGTGTGTGTGTGTGTGTGTGTGTGTGTATGTGTGTATGTGTGTATGTGTGTGTGTGTATGTGTGTATGTGTGTATGTGTGTATGTGTGTGTGTGTGTGTGTGTGTGTGTGTGTGTGTGTGTGTGTGTGTGTGTGTGTGTGTGTGTGTGTGTGTGTGTGTGTGTACTCATTTTTACTCACCTGTGTATACGTGCATTCGTGAACGTGTCATGAAAGTTGTTATCCTGGTGTACGTGTGACGTGTTTTATCCCGAGAGCCGCTCACCCTGGGAGGCCAAAACGTTTGAGCCGAGGCTACCACTGGGACCCCTGGCAGGAAAACCTCGCTCGCAACTTGTCCGCGTTCAAATGCCATACGGCGCTATGTATTAATTATTCTCTCGTATTCAAAACTACTCCATAAATCCTGTTAGCCACATTGCGATAAAAATAGAGTACTTTTTTGTTTTGTAAAGATAGGCTGTACATGACTTAGCTGGGAGAGGGATACCGCCGCCCACGCTAACACCAGCATGTTTGAGTCATGTTTGATAAGTGAGTATATATGTGCGCGCGCGCTGGGCTTTAGGTCAGTGCTGCCTTGCCCCTCAACTGACTGGGACTACCTCCTTGCTACTGAGGGAGAAGCAACACGGAGCTACCGTACCTGTGACGTGGATACGTTAGAGTGAACGCGAAATAACGGTGAAAGTGTACAATAAAAACAACTGCACTTTTAGAGTTGTTATTGTTGTAAAAACATTGTGATATTGTAGTGTTGAGCCGTCAATGTATAAGAGATTTCCACAGGAAACATATATTAAAGACTCCTGGACGCCCAGCTCGAGAGATAGACGTCACAGCGAGCCACCCTAGAGCACCGCCAGACGTTCAGTGGAAAAAAAAAAAGCTTCAAGTTTGTCGCGGCAAAATTTGAAAAGGCAAAGATGGCGCGCAAAATAGGAATGCTGCAGGAGAGGACAGTGGCGGAGGTCCAAGGTGTCGAGGCGCTGGTAGTTCACGTGGCCGGGAGAGGTCGCTGCCTGGCTTGTGCAAGGAGAAATAACTCCAGTACCAGTAATCAGGTTGTTGCCTCCACCATCAATGCCGATGTCATCTCCAATGTGGATAATGTTAACGCTGAAGCAGTTATGAATAATAGATATGACATCGACGGCAGGAACATGGAGTTGATCAACATTAATACCGACGCTCAAAGACAATCCAGTGTCAGTGCAAACGTAAACGTGAATATTGACGTGGACTACAACACAGGACAACCTCTAACCGCGCATATTGATGACCTTGATGGCACTAACAGAAGGCTCAGGATATTTTTGGGTATAACTCTGCTAATCAATTATATCACCAATACGAACTACCTATGATTAACCCACAAGTAAGTTTACATTTTGTTATTAATTTCTGTACCATATAAATATATAAGCTTAAATTTAAATTCATTTAAATATTTAATTTGCTTAAAAATATATCATGAAAATAAATATATATATGTATATTTAGAGTATAATAATAATATTAATTGGAATATGAGGTACCCAATTATGGATAGGGTAGACTGAAAACAATTTAGCTTGCGAGAGCTCCTCTTAGTACCGCTCGTTAAGGCTGGATGGTTAGGCACACTCCAGGAATACAACTAGGTTTGTCCAATTAGTCTACGCCTTCTTATTCAGTTAAAAAACTTTTTAAGTACATGAGGAACTTAACTATTCAATATTTTAAGTTATTTAATGGGCAAAAAAATAATGTTAACTACAAAAGTTCAGTGGCCCCAAACGAGTCAGTTCCTTTTAATACATAACCAAATTAATTCAGCTTTATATATAACCTTTTGAACCAATCCAGCAATCTCACGTCTACTAGATTACTCAGTACTTTCTTCATAAACAAATTTGTATTTCCTATTTGAACTGCAATCATTGATAAGCTCTAAAGTATATGATAACTTTTACCGAAAATACATTTAATTACGCTTCAAGCAAACTAGGATAAATAACCACCTGACTACAACTATCATAGCAAATATACATGGAGGGTCATAGCAATATAAAGACAACAAAACTAGTTTTCTCACTTGTAAATATCAGAGTCTTTCCTGGATATTTACAGTATCCTCAAACTATTCCCATTTTCTTTATCAGCCAACCACCACCCCCCCCCCTTAGTCCGGCAGTCCCCCGCCCACTGATTCCAACTTTCACTAAGGAAGAAGCTAACGGTTCTTGACTTTTTTTCCCTCCAGGATTACGATACGTTGCGAAGGCCATGAGAGGCAGTGAGTCATGAGTGTAGCTCACCCTGCCTAGACACAACCGAGACCTTAGGTGTGTCGGATCGTTTGAAGACAACACAAGATATAAAATATTGCATGATTAGAACACAGAATAAGCGATGCACCTAAGGTTGTTAACCCCGATGAGTCTGGTTGTGACTACTGATGACTGCATGGGACCACGGGCACTGCAAATACGTCTAGTTGTTGCGTCATATGGTGTAGTGGCTAGCCAGCCCATCGAGGCGTTGGGGGAGAGTCACTACACTGTAGGAATTAAAATGCCTTGATCTTCGGTTGCAGCTAAAAACCGTACAATCTACATTATATCAAGCAGCGTTGTAGATAATCCAACTTCAAACCAGTGTAATCTATCGGCTACTTGTCATGTTGAGTAGTCGTCTATTGTTTACAGAATATGGATTTATTTATTTTATGTCAGGATACAAGACATGTGATGTATCAGTTGCACACAGAAGTAAGACTTGGATTCATTGTCTCTGACGCCACAACACACATCAGTGCACTGTGATTTTGTTTTTGTCATCTGCATTACAAATAATATATTTTTTAAAATATATTTTGCTCCAATACTTTATTTGCTATATATGTAAATGTTTAACAAAGCCAAGACAATTAAAACACCTTGAACAGTAAAGAAGAAAGTTAAATGTTATCTATAAACATCTGAATGTTAAACTGTTTATATTTCAGAATGTAAAAATAATTATATTTTTTCTGTAATCTAATATCTATTCTGATAATGACAGTAACAATTAAATGGAATAAAGAAATTAATATAACTTTTTTTCATTACCTGAATGCAAAATATATAGCTGCAGTGAATTGAACTAAAAGATGTTTGGGGACACAATCTACTCAATTAAAACATTTATCCGTGGTTCCACAGAATGTACAGCACACTGCCTATCCAGCTGCTCCATACTTAGGTATACTTGAATTGTGTAAATTCAAGCCTAAATTGATCACAGATCTCTAACAAACTATGTTAATGTTATTTTAGCAGCAGTGTTAAAATACAGTACGAGAGAACAATCACTTAGATCATAAAATAATTGTGTAATCTTATCAAAATAGTTCCTGGTGTGAAGTGATAGTGTTTTCACATAGTTCACACACACATTTATTTAACCTTCTCACTTATAGACAAAAATTAACACCATACATAACAACCACATGATGTGTGTTAACAGTATACACGATACGTTCCTATATATGGTTCATTCAGATACATACTTTTCACCTGTCCATTAACATAAATATTTTCAGTGTGGTGATCATGTCTCCACTGATTCTTCTCTATGCCAGTGAGGTGAGAATTAATTTTTAAGTGTTTTCTTAACATTGGAACTTGTCTGGTGGCATTACCACAAACAGATGATGAGTCACAATAACGTGGCAGAAAAATGCTGACCAAACCACACACTAGAAATTGAAGAGACGACGACGTTTCGGTCCGTCCTAGACCATTATCAAACCTATTGACCGAAACGTCGTCGTTTCTTCTATTTCTAGTGTGTGGTTTGATCAACAGTACCATAAACTTCCAACGGATTCGGTTTGTCTCAAACAAGACGTGAACTCCATGTTGATGAATACACACAGAAATCACAATAGCGTGATGCATCAAATGCCTTGACCATGTCGTGACCTAGTCGCCTAAGGCAGCGTCTGGGATCATCCCGGGCGTAAGTTCGAACCCTCATCACGGCCCTTGTGGATTTGTCCATGTTGGTGAGATTGCGAGTAGTGAGGTTGAGGGTGTAGGATGGAGGGGATGTCGTCCGGACATGGGATGTGGATAGAAGCGAGTGTAGCGATGAGGAGGAAGGAAGGTGTTGTCTGGGAGCAGGTTTGCATTGGTAGCAGGGTTGTTGATAAGGATGTCGGGTGGTAGTTGAGTGGAGTGAGTCAGGTACGGTCAGTTGTGTTGGGGAAAGAGGATGTGGTGTAGGTGGAGAGTAGTGTTAAGATAGTGGGGGGGGGGCAGTGCTCAGGAGCGTTGGGGAGGGGGGAGGGGGGAATGATTAGGGGAAATGTGAAGGTGGTATTTGGGGGGGGGGGAGATTTCAGGTGTGACTGGTCTGACACATTCCTAACCACATGTGTTAAATTTGTGTGTGTGTGTACTCACCTAGTTGTGCTTGGGAAGGTTGAGCTTCGGCACTTTAGTCCCACCTCTCAACTGTCAATCAACTGGTGTATAGGTTCCTGAACCTACTGGGCTCTATCATATATACACTTGAAACTGTGTATGTGTGTGTGTGTGTGTTAACGTGTGTACTTACCAAGTTGTGCTTGTGGGGGTTGAGCTTTAACTCTTTGGTCCCGCCTCTCAACTGTCAATCAACTATATATGTATGTACTTAGTGCCCAGTTGAAGTAAGCTTATTAACGAATAAATACACATAATGGGATTAGGTAACTCAAGCTATTCCATCCCCGTTTAGTACAACGTGTTCACACACATCACAAGCAACATATTACCCAACTAGACGTACTGGCAGAGACCAACTTGACTGGTAGCCCCGTGAGAGTGTGTTTTATCAAACTTTTATAAAAATGACTATTCTTTATCTCCAGTCCTCCAGCTGCCTATTATGCATTTTACTTTCATTATCACATATTTAATTCGCATAGCGCGAATGAACATAGTTTTATTTGTATATCTCCTATGCAGTTAAACTGAAAGTTGGTGTACTATTGTGATATACTGATCTCTCCTTAGGCCTAGGGTTTGCATGCAAGAAGGGGCTATGTTTGGTTTAATCAGTCGTTGCATCATCATATTGATAACGAAGGTCCTGTTGCTGAGCTGGTGGATGAGGTCTCTAGGGGAGTTTGTTCATGGATGAGGTCACCAGGGAGTGTGGTTGTGGTGAGGTCATTAGCCTGTACCGAGGACACTGACCAGTTGTAAGAAGCGACGGTGATACATATGTCCCCGAGCTGACTTGCTCACGCGACGCCTTCACACACACATGCGATCTAGTGTGTGAAGGCTCCCTCGCACGCACCCTTGAACGCACACACTCGCGCGCACTCTTTCCACACCATCGAACGCACACAAACACGCACCCTAGCACGCATCTTGCATGCACACACCCCACGGTCTACGCAATGATGCACGCACACAATCTTTTCCCACAGCACGACAACGAATGGAAGCATGCGAATATATACACGCATGCACACACACGAATGTGAATATATGGAAATAAGACGGGAGTCAATGTTTTAAACAACCGATGGCCAGAAGGACGGGATTCAAGAGCTAATGGTCGATCCTGCAGGCACAAATAGATGCATACAAATAGGCGAGCATACACGAATGAACTTGTTTATGTCCCTGCGTCACTCTCTCACCGAAGATAAGTCGTATATATCGCCAGCTTGGTTCCACTTGCTCGGAGATAACGAGTTAATACCTCCTCTAACTCCTAACTCGAGCGAGTGTCCAATACTATTAAAATTATATATATTTTACGGCCATTTTATGCCTGCATGATTCACACTGCGGATTTGAATACGTAAGTTTATTTGAATATATATGTTCTATGTTTATTTATTTATAGATGTAAACTGATTTTGTGCAAAATTTGTTTTATATTAAAGTAATATAAGTTTTCCATAATGTTTTGTATATTTGTATGGAAGATAAACCGTAGGTATAATTAAAATGCCATAATACTTATTGTATTCTAAATTCCTAACACCGTAATAATATTGTATGCCACAGGTTGGTGATGTAGACTAGGATACACATACTCTGCTTGTAGGTGTATCTGCGGTGAGTTTACTGTAGTCCTGAATCATATTTGGTTCTAAAAAGTATATGTGGTGGCTGGTAAATGAGCTCGTGTGGTTTCTAGGCCTTTACATCAACACCAAAGTAAAAAGTATCAGCCCCAGAACTGACTGCTGTTCAAACCTGCCAGTTGCTGGTAGGATAATTATCTGAGTGTTGTTGTTTTAGATTTAGCTACTCAGAACGAAGTGTCCATGTAGCACGGGCTATGGTGAGCCCTAACTGAGTTCGGTTATTCGCGATAACCTTGTTACTATATTTGGGTCAAAGTGTTGTGATCTGAGTATACATCCGCTGTTAGAATGTAACAGACAAAGGGTGTTGCGTCATCTGTGGACAGCTATGTGTAGATGATGTGCTTCATGGAGCGGGCCCGGTGCTTCCCAGATTTGTTCCTCAAGGATAAACGTATAACCCGGGCTCTGTACGCAGCTGCTCAGTAATGCTTCATTGTAAAAGCACTCAACAACTTTCTGTTCAACCACTTACACTGGACGGTAGAGCGACGATCGTGTTTTTCATGCAGGTCGGCGTTCAATCCCCGACCGTCCAATTGGTTGGGCACCATTCCTTTTCCCCTCCCATCCCAAATCCTTATCCTGACTTCTTCTTAGTGATATATAGTCGTAATAGCTTGTCGCTTTCTCCTGATAATTCCCTCAATCACATTCTGTGGTTGGGTGCTCAATAACTTGCTGCACAATATCTAGGAGGACAGAGCAATAACCTTGTCTATGTAAGACAGATAATAATGAATGCATGCTGGATAACACAGCTAAAGCACTACGTTCACTTTATGTAATTGAGTGCTTAATAACTCACTACACTATGTGATGTTTAACAGATCTCTCTAATCCTGTCCATGGAGGACAGAGAAAATGTATATTTATTTATTTATTTATTTATGTATATACAAGAAGGTACATTGGGATTGTGAGGATACATAGCATAGCAATTACATTCTTGTAAAGTCACTAGTACGCGCAGCGTTTCGGGCGTTTCGATATATGATACGGGATGATACGACAGATAATATATATATGATGGTTACCATCGTAAACGTTCGTGGTTGAAAATAAACTAAAAAACTGCCTCAGGGAGGTGATATGAGATGATACACACGGCTGCACTCTATACGTATGTCGCAGTCTTGCCACCAGCGAAGTACTGATATATGCCATTTCATGCATTAGAGTGATTAGACAGTAGGTTATTTTCAGTTCATACAGTACGCTGGCGGATATTTATGTACATTTTTGTTTTCAGACTTATCAAGCCTAACGTTATCTAACCTAATGTAACCAAATTTGATCATACGCCTATTGAGGGAAGGTGAGATAAGAACCTCGCCGTTTGGGGGTTATCTTGAGACGATTTCGGGGCTTAGCGTCCCCGCGGCCCGGTCTTCGACCAGGCCTCCTTTTTGTTACAACCCCCCCAGGAAGCAGACTGTAGCAGCTGTCTAACTCCCAGGTACCTATTTACTGCTAGGTAACAGGGGCATCAGAGTGAAAGAAACATTTTGCCCATTTGTCTCCGCCTCCACCGGGGATCGAACCCGGAATCTCAGGACTACGAATCCGAAGCGCTGTCAACTCAGCGGTCAGGCCCCCTGTTTATCCTTAAGCCGTAGTTTTGAACAATTCTGCGTCGTGTGGGAGGTATCGAGGGGGGGGGCACATTTATCTTCCTTGAGATCTTTGTTCACACCCGTGAACAAAGGGAAGATGAGGATGTCCCAACATGACGCAAGAGTAGGAATGACATTTACATACGATACAAAAATTTGCGAGCCATACGTTCCAAGGCATTGGCTCGTTTTTTCTTAAGCGTGATCTAATGTACACGGAATATAGTATAGTGTATCCTAATGTTGCCAGTCGAAGAAAATGCTGCAAACCAACGCCTGTGCAGAGTAGTACATTATCAACATACTCTTCGAAGCTGGCAAACAGTCCCCACCCTATTTTAGACATCCAGTCCCAATTTATTGTTCACCTCCAGTTCCATCCTAGTATCCACGACCAGTAAAGCCTAATCAGCAACCAACCCAAGCCCATCAAGTATTCTGTACCATCTAATACGGCATAAGAATTTTATTGCCGTTGTTGCCCTTATGTTAATCTACATGAGCAACCATTACCTGTAGCATTATATATAAGTAACGATTCTCTCAGTACTGAGACTTCATGTAGGTCATGACTCCAACCGAGTCATATTCTCCAACAATGCTTTATTGAATATCAAGTTATTAGACCCCTTTGGTCTTGCCTGTATGGGGACCCGGTAGATTTAAAGAGCTTTATGCATTCTCGTGTTTAAGTGGGTACCTTTGTAAGACAAACCGTCAAGCGAGTTGAGGCTTATAGCATCGCAATTTTTTTTGTAATTTATGTAACCATTCTGGTATAGTAGCCGCATTCTTATGTTACAAAATATAACTCGTATATTGACCAGACCACGCACTAGAAAGTGAAGGGACGACAACGTTTCGGTCCGTCCTGGACCATTCACAAGTCGAGAATCGACTTGAGAATGGTCCAGGACGGACCGAAACGTCGTCGTCCCTTCACCTTCTAGTGTGTGGTCTGGTCAACATACTTTAGCCACGTTATTGTGATTCATCGCCTACATAACTCGTATATATTATTATTTAACTATCCCGTGCTCTCTCTTTTTCCCTTAAATAATGTTATTTCATGGTGAATTTTTTCCAGCAAGGAGACTGTTGAAAATATGGGAGAGATTACAGACCAAGGGGACTATTGAAGCTATGTGGGATTTTATAGAGTTAGGGGACTCTAGCAGCCTCGTGTAGCCTGTCGAGCCTCATTTATCGTCCGTCAAAATATTTTTGTGTTTTCGAGACAATTTCTTAGCTTATATTTAGCCGGTAGAAAAGCTCTTATTTTGAAACATTCCTAAGATACATGTGTATGTCCAGGATACATACATCTTGGTATATATATGTTACTAATTGTATAACCAATTATATCCAAAGCTTTTTAATTGTAGAAAATTAATCCATGTATGCAATATATATAATTAACCTAATATACTTCAAATTATTTTTATGTCACCAAGGTTTAAAAAAGAACATATAGTCACTTCCAACATTTATTTGCAAAACATATTCCAAAAATTGTATACAAATTCATGTAAATTTCACACTTACACATATAAATTCGAAATTATTGTTATCATTTTACATAAGATAAATAAATAGAGGTTCAGTTTGAAAGTAATTCATACTACAGCGGCAACCAGAGCACTCCCAGGTAAGGGAAATAAAACTAATGGTCTGAAGTAAACATGGCGAAAAGACCGCAGTAAGATAATAATATTAAAAATGGTACTAACAAAATATAAGATAAATATTTTAAATAAATTATACAATAATTTTTATAACTGACTTTTGAAATCTTTCACTAGTCTTGTTATGTTCAACACAAATTAAATTTGATGATTTCCCATTAAGTTCTTGTGGTGGGCTTAAGCTAACACCTATACAAATTTAATAGATGCAAATCAGTAAAGAAAAAGTAAAAATTATGATTATGTAGTATATGAACATATTGGAAATCACCAGTAACATATACATAGGGATATCTTTTAAGAAGCAAATTAAAGTAACAATGAGCAACTCATGAGAAACATTCTAACGAAGAATGATATTCAGAAGGTAAACTTCTTTATTATAACCCGTAATTAATTAATAACTGATCATGAACAGAATATATACCGTAAAGTCTCTGTAATGGTATATTCACTGCGTTTACTTTAATCATTAAGTCTGTTAAAGTTTATTTGATGGTTAGAAGCAAGAAAGATTGAATTGCTTTGATGACCATTCTAGATGACAAACTTAATTCCCAGCAACCAACGACAATCTGCCCATAATATCAATGACTAGAAAAGCAATAGAGTGCTTGGTCTATGTTACTTTTGCGGGCGAAATAAATACAATGAGAATTTCTGTTGCACAACACATTATTGCAAATGAGTAAAGTAAATAGATCTTCAATATATTACAGTTGTGGAGATGACTTAAGCTGAACAGTGTTGCCAAATGGTTTGATGACTTGCAATTGTTACTTAACTCTTTGTTTAATCTTATATTTATCATCGTAGTGAGTAACATCGATTTTTGTTTCTTATCGTTCAGGGGGATGTATAATAAAAGTAAATGCTATTGTCAAAATTCCTAACAACAAAGTCCTCAGGAAACCTTATTAACCGGTTTATAATAATTTATGCGGTCAGAAACCTATACAAAAAATTTAGTCAGGAATCAATATATTGAAACACAACCTAGAAATATTTACTTTCGGCAAGGCTTTTTCTGTAAGTCTTCTTCAGCTTAAGTACAAGTGACTGTAAACTTAACGTAATGCCTTAGGTTAAGTTCTCATTCACCAAATAAACCCATGGAGCCCATGGCACCAGTACGGAGCCCATGGCACCAGTACGGAGCCCATGACACCAGTACGGAACCTATGGCACAAGTGGGGAACCCATGACACCAGTACGGAGCCCATGGCACCAGTACGGAGCCCATGGCACCAGTACGGAGCCCATGGCACCAGTACGGAGCCCATGGCACCAGTACGGAGCCCATGGCACCAGTACGGAGCCCATGACACCAGTACGTAACCTATGGCACAAGTGGGGAACCCATGACACCAGTACGGAGCCCATGGCACCAGTACGGAGCCCATGACACCAGTACGGAGCCCATGGCACCAGTACGGAGCCCATGGCACCAGTACGGAGCCCATGGCACCAGTACGGAGCCCATGACACCAGTACGGAGCCCATGACACCAGTACGGAGCCCATGGCACCAGTACGGAGCCCATGACACCAGTACGGCGCCCATGACACCAGTACGGAGCCCATGACACCAGTACGGAGCCCATGACACCAGTACGGAGCCCATGACACCAGTACGGAGCCCATGACACCAGTACGGAGCCCATGACACCAGTACGGAGCCCATGGCACCAGTACGGAGCCTATGACACCAGTACGGAGCCCATGACACCAGTACGGAACCTATGGCACAAGTGGGGAACCCATGGCACCAGTACGGAGCCCATGACACCAGTACGGAGCCCATGGCACCAGTACGGAACCTATGGCACAAGTGGGGAACCCATGGCACCAGTAGGGCCGCTATTCACGGAAAACGTTCCTCCTATAACACTAAATACCAAATTATCACGTCTTGAAGCTTTGATGACCGTGGAGAGAGGTTTGGCAATCTCTTAATAAACAGAACGTTCTCTATGTTTCGAGTTGATGACTCACTCATCACATCTTATTCATCCATTTTCTTATTCGTATTTTACTAAACTTCAATAATTCATTATTGACATGATTGTTATAACAGATCGAGCTCGTCCCAATATTTGTTCAGATTGCCTTACCGAACCCATAGAATAATGCCTAGTTATATTACAGCACCACAACAGCCTATTTTAATGCACACGCACGCACGCATGCACGCGCGCGAAAGGCAAATTTTTGTAAAGTCCTGAGAGAACATTTGATATTAATTAACAGAAATATGAGTTGATTCAACCCTGGTCGAATGTATACAAATGGACTGCTGCAGCCACCAATGTTCACGATTTGTTCTAATTTTGATGAAGGCACGAAAAATGGCCAAAAACTGAATGTAAACATTCAAAGGCTTAGCATAGCACAGGTATGTGCTATATTAGCCCAACGGTACCGTAATTAGGCTAAGGCTTGCATGGGGAGGTTACATTAGGTTATTTAGTTTTTAAATATTTTAGAATGTCACTTAGGCTAATACATTATACAAAACGCGAACTTTTTGGGGTCCAACAGTTCATGTTCTCTGTTTAACCAATTAATTGTTATAAGTACTATCATTTTAGAAGGGCGGGCTGGATTTTTTTAATTAAACTTTTCTAGTACTGCAGTCACCCATAATAGTTCCAGTTTCTTTGATATTAAAGTAAATACAAAATTCAGAGTTTGGATAATATGTCAGTTCATTATCAAAGGAATTTAAAAATTTGCCTCTTGCGTCAGACCTTACAGGCTAATGGGAACCAACGCTCCCCATTAAATAAAAACATTTGTTGGAGGTGGTAGCCTCTCATAAAAGACCTTAAATAATGGGGAGAAGAATGCTTCGTAATGAAAGACCATTTTCATGGAGTGGAGAAGGGCAAATTTCCCCTGAAAGAGCTAAAGCATGAAAGAAGCAGTCAGCTCCCCTGAAAGACCTTAACTTAATAAGGGAGTACATGTCTACCCTTGTGAAAGACCTTAAATTACGAGAGAGGCTGAGCGCCTCTCCTGAAAGACACGGTAGTCCAGCGCTGAGCGAACAATACTAGCGGCGAGTGAGATCCGTCGTTTGCAAATGTCTTAATTGGTGGCCAACCGTAGCATTAAGTTTCCAGAAGGCTGTCAGGAAATATGTCAGCAATGCATGCTCAACAACACACATTAAAAATTTGAATGGCAATTTTAATCAAAGATTAGCAAGCTTGGACTAAATTGCCAATTTATATTGATTTTAGTAAAGTATTTTGTTTTGAAAGTCAGTGAGACAGTATAGTCAGTCCGCAGTAACTAGTCTTCACACACCGAGCAAAGTATATATAAATTCCTTGCTCAATAAATTACATCGTAGTGAAAGACAACGGGCAGTGAGCTAACACACGCACCTCCTAAAAAGTCTTATTCAAAATACAACTTCATAAAATGGAAGTTATTACAAACACAATCCTGAAATCGTAAACATTAATATTTTTTTACCATTTAGGTGCTGATAACAAAAAGTGACATGATGACCAGACCACACACTAGAAGGTGAAGGGACGACGACGTTTCGGTCCGTCCTGGACCATTCTCAAGTCTTGAGAATGACTTGACTTGAGGACTTGAGAATGGTCCAGGACGGACCGAAACGTCGTCGTCCCTTCACCTTCTAGTGTGTGGTCTGGTCAACATACTTTAGCCACGTTATTGTGATTCATCGCCTACATAACTCGTATATATTATTATTTAACTATCCCGTGCTCTCTCTTTTTCCCTTAAATAATGTTATTTCATGGTGAATTTTTTCCAGCAAGGAGACTGTTGAAAATATGGGAGAGATTACAGACCAAGGGGACTATTGAAGCTATGTGGGATTTTATAGAGTTAGGGGACTCTAGCAGCCTCGTGTAGCCTGTCGAGCCTCATTTATCGTCCGTCAAAATATTTTTGTGTTTTCGAGACAATTTCTTAGCTTATATTTAGCCGGTAGAAAAGCTCTTATTTTGAAACATTCCTAAGATACATGTGTATGTCCAGGATACATACATCTTGGTATATATATGTTACTAATTGTATAACCAATTATATCCAAAGCTTTTTAATTGTAGAAAATTAATCCATGTATGCAATATATATAATTAACCTAATATACTTCAAATTATTTTTATGTCACCAAGGTTTAAAAAAGAACATATAGTCACTTCCAACATTTATTTGCAAAACATATTCCAAAAATTGTATACAAATTCATGTAAATTTCACACTTACACATATAAATTCGAAATTATTGTTATCATTTTACATAAGATAAATAAATAGAGGTTCAGTTTGAAAGTAATTCATACTACAGCGGCAACCAGAGCACTCCCAGGTAAGGGAAATAAAACTAATGGTCTGAAGTAAACATGGCGAAAAGACCGCAGTAAGATAATAATATTAAAAATGGTACTAACAAAATATAAGATAAATATTTTAAATAAATTATACAATAATTTTTATAACTGACTTTTGAAATCTTTCACTAGTCTTGTTATGTTCAACACAAATTAAATTTGATGATTTCCCATTAAGTTCTTGTGGTGGGCTTAAGCTAACACCTATACAAATTTAATAGATGCAAATCAGTAAAGAAAAAGTAAAAATTATGATTATGTAGTATATGAACATATTGGAAATCACCAGTAACATATACATAGGGATATCTTTTAAGAAGCAAATTAAAGTAACAATGAGCAACTCATGAGAAACATTCTAACGAAGAATGATATTCAGAAGGTAAACTTCTTTATTATAACCCGTAATTAATTAATAACTGATCATGAACAGAATATATACCGTAAAGTCTCTGTAATGGTATATTCACTGCGTTTACTTTAATCATTAAGTCTGTTAAAGTTTATTTGATGGTTAGAAGCAAGAAAGATTGAATTGCTTTGATGACCATTCTAGATGACAAACTTAATTCCCAGCAACCAACGACAATCTGCCCATAATATCAATGACTAGAAAAGCAATAGAGTGCTTGGTCTATGTTACTTTTGCGGGCGAAATAAATACAATGAGAATTTCTGTTGCACAACACATTATTGCAAATGAGTAAAGTAAATAGATCTTCAATATATTACAGTTGTGGAGATGACTTAAGCTGAACAGTGTTGCCAAATGGTTTGATGACTTGCAATTGTTACTTAACTCTTTGTTTAATCTTATATTTATCATCGTAGTGAGTAACATCGATTTTTGTTTCTTATCGTTCAGGGGGATGTATAATAAAAGTAAATGCTATTGTCAAAATTCCTAACAACAAAGTCCTCAGGAAACCTTATTAACCGGTTTATAATAATTTATGCGGTCAGAAACCTATACAAAAAATTTAGTCAGGAATCAATATATTGAAACACAACCTAGAAATATTTACTTTCGGCAAGGCTTTTTCTGTAAGTCTTCTTCAGCTTAAGTACAAGTGACTGTAAACTTAACGTAATGCCTTAGGTTAAGTTCTCATTCACCAAATAAACCCATGGAGCCCATGGCACCAGTACGGAGCCCATGGCACCAGTACGGAGCCCATGACACCAGTACGGAACCTATGGCACAAGTGGGGAACCCATGACACCAGTACGGAGCCCATGGCACCAGTACGGAGCCCATGGCACCAGTACGGAGCCCATGGCACCAGTACGGAGCCCATGGCACCAGTACGGAGCCCATGGCACCAGTACGGAGCCCATGACACCAGTACGTAACCTATGGCACAAGTGGGGAACCCATGACACCAGTACGGAGCCCATGGCACCAGTACGGAGCCCATGACACCAGTACGGAGCCCATGGCACCAGTACGGAGCCCATGGCACCAGTACGGAGCCCATGGCACCAGTACGGAGCCCATGACACCAGTACGGAGCCCATGACACCAGTACGGAGCCCATGGCACCAGTACGGAGCCCATGACACCAGTACGGCGCCCATGACACCAGTACGGAGCCCATGACACCAGTACGGAGCCCATGACACCAGTACGGAGCCCATGACACCAGTACGGAGCCCATGACACCAGTACGGAGCCCATGACACCAGTACGGAGCCCATGGCACCAGTACGGAGCCTATGACACCAGTACGGAGCCCATGACACCAGTACGGAACCTATGGCACAAGTGGGGAACCCATGGCACCAGTACGGAGCCCATGACACCAGTACGGAGCCCATGGCACCAGTACGGAACCTATGGCACAAGTGGGGAACCCATGGCACCAGTAGGGCCGCTATTCACGGAAAACGTTCCTCCTATAACACTAAATACCAAATTATCACGTCTTGAAGCTTTGATGACCGTGGAGAGAGGTTTGGCAATCTCTTAATAAACAGAACGTTCTCTATGTTTCGAGTTGATGACTCACTCATCACATCTTATTCATCCATTTTCTTATTCGTATTTTACTAAACTTCAATAATTCATTATTGACATGATTGTTATAACAGATCGAGCTCGTCCCAATATTTGTTCAGATTGCCTTACCGAACCCATAGAATAATGCCTAGTTATATTACAGCACCACAACAGCCTATTTTAATGCACACGCACGCACGCATGCACGCGCGCGAAAGGCAAATTTTTGTAAAGTCCTGAGAGAACATTTGATATTAATTAACAGAAATATGAGTTGATTCAACCCTGGTCGAATGTATACAAATGGACTGCTGCAGCCACCAATGTTCACGATTTGTTCTAATTTTGATGAAGGCACGAAAAATGGCCAAAAACTGAATGTAAACATTCAAAGGCTTAGCATAGCACAGGTATGTGCTATATTAGCCCAACGGTACCGTAATTAGGCTAAGGCTTGCATGGGGAGGTTACATTAGGTTATTTAGTTTTTAAATATTTTAGAATGTCACTTAGGCTAATACATTATACAAAACGCGAACTTTTTGGGGTCCAACAGTTCATGTTCTCTGTTTAACCAATTAATTGTTATAAGTACTATCATTTTAGAAGGGCGGGCTGGATTTTTTTAATTAAACTTTTCTAGTACTGCAGTCACCCATAATAGTTCCAGTTTCTTTGATATTAAAGTAAATACAAAATTCAGAGTTTGGATAATATGTCAGTTCATTATCAAAGGAATTTAAAAATTTGCCTCTTGCGTCAGACCTTACAGGCTAATGGGAACCAACGCTCCCCATTAAATAAAAACATTTGTTGGAGGTGGTAGCCTCTCATAAAAGACCTTAAATAATGGGGAGAAGAATGCTTCGTAATGAAAGACCATTTTCATGGAGTGGAGAAGGGCAAATTTCCCCTGAAAGAGCTAAAGCATGAAAGAAGCAGTCAGCTCCCCTGAAAGACCTTAACTTAATAAGGGAGTACATGTCTACCCTTGTGAAAGACCTTAAATTACGAGAGAGGCTGAGCGCCTCTCCTGAAAGACACGGTAGTCCAGCGCTGAGCGAACAATACTAGCGGCGAGTGAGATCCGTCGTTTGCAAATGTCTTAATTGGTGGCCAACCGTAGCATTAAGTTTCCAGAAGGCTGTCAGGAAATATGTCAGCAATGCATGCTCAACAACACACATTAAAAATTTGAATGGCAATTTTAATCAAAGATTAGCAAGCTTGGACTAAATTGCCAATTTATATTGATTTTAGTAAAGTATTTTGTTTTGAAAGTCAGTGAGACAGTATAGTCAGTCCGCAGTAACTAGTCTTCACACACCGAGCAAAGTATATATAAATTCCTTGCTCAATAAATTACATCGTAGTGAAAGACAACGGGCAGTGAGCTAACACACGCACCTCCTAAAAAGTCTTATTCAAAATACAACTTCATAAAATGGAAGTTATTACAAACACAATCCTGAAATCGTAAACATTAATATTTTTTTACCATTTAGGTGCTGATAACAAAAAGTGACATGATGACCAGACCACACACTAGAAGGTGAAGGGACGACGACGTTTCGGTCCGTCCTGGACCATTCTCAAGTCTTGAGAATGACTTGACTTGAGGACTTGAGAATGGTCCAGGACGGACCGAAACGTCGTCGTCCCTTCACCTTCTAGTGTGTGGTCTGGTCAACATACTTTAGCCACGTTATTGTGATTCATCGCCTACATAACTCGTATATATTATTATTTAACTATCCCGTGCTCTCTCTTTTTCCCTTAAATAATGTTATTTCATGGTGAATTTTTTCCAGCAAGGAGACTGTTGAAAATATGGGAGAGATTACAGACCAAGGGGACTATTGAAGCTATGTGGGATTTTATAGAGTTAGGGGACTCTAGCAGCCTCGTGTAGCCTGTCGAGCCTCATTTATCGTCCGTCAAAATATTTTTGTGTTTTCGAGACAATTTCTTAGCTTATATTTAGCCGGTAGAAAAGCTCTTATTTTGAAACATTCCTAAGATACATGTGTATGTCCAGGATACATACATCTTGGTATATATATGTTACTAATTGTATAACCAATTATATCCAAAGCTTTTTAATTGTAGAAAATTAATCCATGTATGCAATATATATAATTAACCTAATATACTTCAAATTATTTTTATGTCACCAAGGTTTAAAAAAGAACATATAGTCACTTCCAACATTTATTTGCAAAACATATTCCAAAAATTGTATACAAATTCATGTAAATTTCACACTTACACATATAAATTCGAAATTATTGTTATCATTTTACATAAGATAAATAAATAGAGGTTCAGTTTGAAAGTAATTCATACTACAGCGGCAACCAGAGCACTCCCAGGTAAGGGAAATAAAACTAATGGTCTGAAGTAAACATGGCGAAAAGACCGCAGTAAGATAATAATATTAAAAATGGTACTAACAAAATATAAGATAAATATTTTAAATAAATTATACAATAATTTTTATAACTGACTTTTGAAATCTTTCACTAGTCTTGTTATGTTCAACACAAATTAAATTTGATGATTTCCCATTAAGTTCTTGTGGTGGGCTTAAGCTAACACCTATACAAATTTAATAGATGCAAATCAGTAAAGAAAAAGTAAAAATTATGATTATGTAGTATATGAACATATTGGAAATCACCAGTAACATATACATAGGGATATCTTTTAAGAAGCAAATTAAAGTAACAATGAGCAACTCATGAGAAACATTCTAACGAAGAATGATATTCAGAAGGTAAACTTCTTTATTATAACCCGTAATTAATTAATAACTGATCATGAACAGAATATATACCGTAAAGTCTCTGTAATGGTATATTCACTGCGTTTACTTTAATCATTAAGTCTGTTAAAGTTTATTTGATGGTTAGAAGCAAGAAAGATTGAATTGCTTTGATGACCATTCTAGATGACAAACTTAATTCCCAGCAACCAACGACAATCTGCCCATAATATCAATGACTAGAAAAGCAATAGAGTGCTTGGTCTATGTTACTTTTGCGGGCGAAATAAATACAATGAGAATTTCTGTTGCACAACACATTATTGCAAATGAGTAAAGTAAATAGATCTTCAATATATTACAGTTGTGGAGATGACTTAAGCTGAACAGTGTTGCCAAATGGTTTGATGACTTGCAATTGTTACTTAACTCTTTGTTTAATCTTATATTTATCATCGTAGTGAGTAACATCGATTTTTGTTTCTTATCGTTCAGGGGGATGTATAATAAAAGTAAATGCTATTGTCAAAATTCCTAACAACAAAGTCCTCAGGAAACCTTATTAACCGGTTTATAATAATTTATGCGGTCAGAAACCTATACAAAAAATTTAGTCAGGAATCAATATATTGAAACACAACCTAGAAATATTTACTTTCGGCAAGGCTTTTTCTGTAAGTCTTCTTCAGCTTAAGTACAAGTGACTGTAAACTTAACGTAATGCCTTAGGTTAAGTTCTCATTCACCAAATAAACCCATGGAGCCCATGGCACCAGTACGGAGCCCATGGCACCAGTACGGAGCCCATGACACCAGTACGGAACCTATGGCACAAGTGGGGAACCCATGACACCAGTACGGAGCCCATGGCACCAGTACGGAGCCCATGGCACCAGTACGGAGCCCATGGCACCAGTACGGAGCCCATGGCACCAGTACGGAGCCCATGGCACCAGTACGGAGCCCATGACACCAGTACGTAACCTATGGCACAAGTGGGGAACCCATGACACCAGTACGGAGCCCATGGCACCAGTACGGAGCCCATGACACCAGTACGGAGCCCATGGCACCAGTACGGAGCCCATGGCACCAGTACGGAGCCCATGGCACCAGTACGGAGCCCATGACACCAGTACGGAGCCCATGACACCAGTACGGAGCCCATGGCACCAGTACGGAGCCCATGACACCAGTACGGCGCCCATGACACCAGTACGGAGCCCATGACACCAGTACGGAGCCCATGACACCAGTACGGAGCCCATGACACCAGTACGGAGCCCATGACACCAGTACGGAGCCCATGACACCAGTACGGAGCCCATGGCACCAGTACGGAGCCTATGACACCAGTACGGAGCCCATGACACCAGTACGGAACCTATGGCACAAGTGGGGAACCCATGGCACCAGTACGGAGCCCATGACACCAGTACGGAGCCCATGGCACCAGTACGGAACCTATGGCACAAGTGGGGAACCCATGGCACCAGTAGGGCCGCTATTCACGGAAAACGTTCCTCCTATAACACTAAATACCAAATTATCACGTCTTGAAGCTTTGATGACCGTGGAGAGAGGTTTGGCAATCTCTTAATAAACAGAACGTTCTCTATGTTTCGAGTTGATGACTCACTCATCACATCTTATTCATCCATTTTCTTATTCGTATTTTACTAAACTTCAATAATTCATTATTGACATGATTGTTATAACAGATCGAGCTCGTCCCAATATTTGTTCAGATTGCCTTACCGAACCCATAGAATAATGCCTAGTTATATTACAGCACCACAACAGCCTATTTTAATGCACACGCACGCACGCATGCACGCGCGCGAAAGGCAAATTTTTGTAAAGTCCTGAGAGAACATTTGATATTAATTAACAGAAATATGAGTTGATTCAACCCTGGTCGAATGTATACAAATGGACTGCTGCAGCCACCAATGTTCACGATTTGTTCTAATTTTGATGAAGGCACGAAAAATGGCCAAAAACTGAATGTAAACATTCAAAGGCTTAGCATAGCACAGGTATGTGCTATATTAGCCCAACGGTACCGTAATTAGGCTAAGGCTTGCATGGGGAGGTTACATTAGGTTATTTAGTTTTTAAATATTTTAGAATGTCACTTAGGCTAATACATTATACAAAACGCGAACTTTTTGGGGTCCAACAGTTCATGTTCTCTGTTTAACCAATTAATTGTTATAAGTACTATCATTTTAGAAGGGCGGGCTGGATTTTTTTAATTAAACTTTTCTAGTACTGCAGTCACCCATAATAGTTCCAGTTTCTTTGATATTAAAGTAAATACAAAATTCAGAGTTTGGATAATATGTCAGTTCATTATCAAAGGAATTTAAAAATTTGCCTCTTGCGTCAGACCTTACAGGCTAATGGGAACCAACGCTCCCCATTAAATAAAAACATTTGTTGGAGGTGGTAGCCTCTCATAAAAGACCTTAAATAATGGGGAGAAGAATGCTTCGTAATGAAAGACCATTTTCATGGAGTGGAGAAGGGCAAATTTCCCCTGAAAGAGCTAAAGCATGAAAGAAGCAGTCAGCTCCCCTGAAAGACCTTAACTTAATAAGGGAGTACATGTCTACCCTTGTGAAAGACCTTAAATTACGAGAGAGGCTGAGCGCCTCTCCTGAAAGACACGGTAGTCCAGCGCTGAGCGAACAATACTAGCGGCGAGTGAGATCCGTCGTTTGCAAATGTCTTAATTGGTGGCCAACCGTAGCATTAAGTTTCCAGAAGGCTGTCAGGAAATATGTCAGCAATGCATGCTCAACAACACACATTAAAAATTTGAATGGCAATTTTAATCAAAGATTAGCAAGCTTGGACTAAATTGCCAATTTATATTGATTTTAGTAAAGTATTTTGTTTTGAAAGTCAGTGAGACAGTATAGTCAGTCCGCAGTAACTAGTCTTCACACACCGAGCAAAGTATATATAAATTCCTTGCTCAATAAATTACATCGTAGTGAAAGACAACGGGCAGTGAGCTAACACACGCACCTCCTAAAAAGTCTTATTCAAAATACAACTTCATAAAATGGAAGTTATTACAAACACAATCCTGAAATCGTAAACATTAATATTTTTTTACCATTTAGGTGCTGATAACAAAAAGTGACATGATGACCAGACCACACACTAGAAGGTGAAGGGACGACGACGTTTCGGTCCGTCCTGGACCATTCTCAAGTCTTGAGAATGACTTGACTTGAGGACTTGAGAATGGTCCAGGACGGACCGAAACGTCGTCGTCCCTTCACCTTCTAGTGTGTGGTCTGGTCAACATACTTTAGCCACGTTATTGTGATTCATCGCCTACATAACTCGTATATATTATTATTTAACTATCCCGTGCTCTCTCTTTTTCCCTTAAATAATGTTATTTCATGGTGAATTTTTTCCAGCAAGGAGACTGTTGAAAATATGGGAGAGATTACAGACCAAGGGGACTATTGAAGCTATGTGGGATTTTATAGAGTTAGGGGACTCTAGCAGCCTCGTGTAGCCTGTCGAGCCTCATTTATCGTCCGTCAAAATATTTTTGTGTTTTCGAGACAATTTCTTAGCTTATATTTAGCCGGTAGAAAAGCTCTTATTTTGAAACATTCCTAAGATACATGTGTATGTCCAGGATACATACATCTTGGTATATATATGTTACTAATTGTATAACCAATTATATCCAAAGCTTTTTAATTGTAGAAAATTAATCCATGTATGCAATATATATAATTAACCTAATATACTTCAAATTATTTTTATGTCACCAAGGTTTAAAAAAGAACATATAGTCACTTCCAACATTTATTTGCAAAACATATTCCAAAAATTGTATACAAATTCATGTAAATTTCACACTTACACATATAAATTCGAAATTATTGTTATCATTTTACATAAGATAAATAAATAGAGGTTCAGTTTGAAAGTAATTCATACTACAGCGGCAACCAGAGCACTCCCAGGTAAGGGAAATAAAACTAATGGTCTGAAGTAAACATGGCGAAAAGACCGCAGTAAGATAATAATATTAAAAATGGTACTAACAAAATATAAGATAAATATTTTAAATAAATTATACAATAATTTTTATAACTGACTTTTGAAATCTTTCACTAGTCTTGTTATGTTCAACACAAATTAAATTTGATGATTTCCCATTAAGTTCTTGTGGTGGGCTTAAGCTAACACCTATACAAATTTAATAGATGCAAATCAGTAAAGAAAAAGTAAAAATTATGATTATGTAGTATATGAACATATTGGAAATCACCAGTAACATATACATAGGGATATCTTTTAAGAAGCAAATTAAAGTAACAATGAGCAACTCATGAGAAACATTCTAACGAAGAATGATATTCAGAAGGTAAACTTCTTTATTATAACCCGTAATTAATTAATAACTGATCATGAACAGAATATATACCGTAAAGTCTCTGTAATGGTATATTCACTGCGTTTACTTTAATCATTAAGTCTGTTAAAGTTTATTTGATGGTTAGAAGCAAGAAAGATTGAATTGCTTTGATGACCATTCTAGATGACAAACTTAATTCCCAGCAACCAACGACAATCTGCCCATAATATCAATGACTAGAAAAGCAATAGAGTGCTTGGTCTATGTTACTTTTGCGGGCGAAATAAATACAATGAGAATTTCTGTTGCACAACACATTATTGCAAATGAGTAAAGTAAATAGATCTTCAATATATTACAGTTGTGGAGATGACTTAAGCTGAACAGTGTTGCCAAATGGTTTGATGACTTGCAATTGTTACTTAACTCTTTGTTTAATCTTATATTTATCATCGTAGTGAGTAACATCGATTTTTGTTTCTTATCGTTCAGGGGGATGTATAATAAAAGTAAATGCTATTGTCAAAATTCCTAACAACAAAGTCCTCAGGAAACCTTATTAACCGGTTTATAATAATTTATGCGGTCAGAAACCTATACAAAAAATTTAGTCAGGAATCAATATATTGAAACACAACCTAGAAATATTTACTTTCGGCAAGGCTTTTTCTGTAAGTCTTCTTCAGCTTAAGTACAAGTGACTGTAAACTTAACGTAATGCCTTAGGTTAAGTTCTCATTCACCAAATAAACCCATGGAGCCCATGGCACCAGTACGGAGCCCATGGCACCAGTACGGAGCCCATGACACCAGTACGGAACCTATGGCACAAGTGGGGAACCCATGACACCAGTACGGAGCCCATGGCACCAGTACGGAGCCCATGGCACCAGTACGGAGCCCATGGCACCAGTACGGAGCCCATGGCACCAGTACGGAGCCCATGGCACCAGTACGGAGCCCATGACACCAGTACGTAACCTATGGCACAAGTGGGGAACCCATGACACCAGTACGGAGCCCATGGCACCAGTACGGAGCCCATGACACCAGTACGGAGCCCATGGCACCAGTACGGAGCCCATGGCACCAGTACGGAGCCCATGGCACCAGTACGGAGCCCATGACACCAGTACGGAGCCCATGACACCAGTACGGAGCCCATGGCACCAGTACGGAGCCCATGACACCAGTACGGCGCCCATGACACCAGTACGGAGCCCATGACACCAGTACGGAGCCCATGACACCAGTACGGAGCCCATGACACCAGTACGGAGCCCATGACACCAGTACGGAGCCCATGACACCAGTACGGAGCCCATGGCACCAGTACGGAGCCTATGACACCAGTACGGAGCCCATGACACCAGTACGGAACCTATGGCACAAGTGGGGAACCCATGGCACCAGTACGGAGCCCATGACACCAGTACGGAGCCCATGGCACCAGTACGGAACCTATGGCACAAGTGGGGAACCCATGGCACCAGTAGGGCCGCTATTCACGGAAAACGTTCCTCCTATAACACTAAATACCAAATTATCACGTCTTGAAGCTTTGATGACCGTGGAGAGAGGTTTGGCAATCTCTTAATAAACAGAACGTTCTCTATGTTTCGAGTTGATGACTCACTCATCACATCTTATTCATCCATTTTCTTATTCGTATTTTACTAAACTTCAATAATTCATTATTGACATGATTGTTATAACAGATCGAGCTCGTCCCAATATTTGTTCAGATTGCCTTACCGAACCCATAGAATAATGCCTAGTTATATTACAGCACCACAACAGCCTATTTTAATGCACACGCACGCACGCATGCACGCGCGCGAAAGGCAAATTTTTGTAAAGTCCTGAGAGAACATTTGATATTAATTAACAGAAATATGAGTTGATTCAACCCTGGTCGAATGTATACAAATGGACTGCTGCAGCCACCAATGTTCACGATTTGTTCTAATTTTGATGAAGGCACGAAAAATGGCCAAAAACTGAATGTAAACATTCAAAGGCTTAGCATAGCACAGGTATGTGCTATATTAGCCCAACGGTACCGTAATTAGGCTAAGGCTTGCATGGGGAGGTTACATTAGGTTATTTAGTTTTTAAATATTTTAGAATGTCACTTAGGCTAATACATTATACAAAACGCGAACTTTTTGGGGTCCAACAGTTCATGTTCTCTGTTTAACCAATTAATTGTTATAAGTACTATCATTTTAGAAGGGCGGGCTGGATTTTTTTAATTAAACTTTTCTAGTACTGCAGTCACCCATAATAGTTCCAGTTTCTTTGATATTAAAGTAAATACAAAATTCAGAGTTTGGATAATATGTCAGTTCATTATCAAAGGAATTTAAAAATTTGCCTCTTGCGTCAGACCTTACAGGCTAATGGGAACCAACGCTCCCCATTAAATAAAAACATTTGTTGGAGGTGGTAGCCTCTCATAAAAGACCTTAAATAATGGGGAGAAGAATGCTTCGTAATGAAAGACCATTTTCATGGAGTGGAGAAGGGCAAATTTCCCCTGAAAGAGCTAAAGCATGAAAGAAGCAGTCAGCTCCCCTGAAAGACCTTAACTTAATAAGGGAGTACATGTCTACCCTTGTGAAAGACCTTAAATTACGAGAGAGGCTGAGCGCCTCTCCTGAAAGACACGGTAGTCCAGCGCTGAGCGAACAATACTAGCGGCGAGTGAGATCCGTCGTTTGCAAATGTCTTAATTGGTGGCCAACCGTAGCATTAAGTTTCCAGAAGGCTGTCAGGAAATATGTCAGCAATGCATGCTCAACAACACACATTAAAAATTTGAATGGCAATTTTAATCAAAGATTAGCAAGCTTGGACTAAATTGCCAATTTATATTGATTTTAGTAAAGTATTTTGTTTTGAAAGTCAGTGAGACAGTATAGTCAGTCCGCAGTAACTAGTCTTCACACACCGAGCAAAGTATATATAAATTCCTTGCTCAATAAATTACATCGTAGTGAAAGACAACGGGCAGTGAGCTAACACACGCACCTCCTAAAAAGTCTTATTCAAAATACAACTTCATAAAATGGAAGTTATTACAAACACAATCCTGAAATCGTAAACATTAATATTTTTTTACCATTTAGGTGCTGATAACAAAAAGTGACATGATGACCAGACCACACACTAGAAGGTGAAGGGACGACGACGTTTCGGTCCGTCCTGGACCATTCTCAAGTCTTGAGAATGACTTGACTTGAGGACTTGAGAATGGTCCAGGACGGACCGAAACGTCGTCGTCCCTTCACCTTCTAGTGTGTGGTCTGGTCATCATACTTTAGCCACGTTATTGTGACTCATCGCCTGCAAAAAGTGACATTTCAGGTCATGTGGAATTGAACATAGTGATGGGTGCATATGATTGATACAATAAGCTGCATATTGACCAAGTACACCTTAAGGCATTAACTGCATGGTGACCTAATTCCAAAAATATTTGGTTACAAAACTGGTCTAGGAGATACACTGTACCAGTCTCCTGTACTTTGATGTGCGCCTGTGCAATGACCAGTTATTTCTTCCCTATTGAAGCACTGTCTTACAGAGGCACCTCTTAGGCCTTACCTTACATCAACAAAGTCTGGCAACACTTCTTAAGCCTACTGTGCTCGGTATTTGTTCAGAGTTTGTTTACTTCTTTAGAGGTTGACCAGAAATCGTGAGGTTGGAGTAAAATCCACCACTGAGGGAAGATGCAGATCTTGATGTTGCTCAGGAGCGGTGGATGAAGGAGGTGACGCAGACGACGAGAACCATCACCTCCTGGGACGCCCAAGATGGTAGCATTACACCGCCGAGGAACACGCTAAGCAACATCGACCTCTTGGCACTCCCACTCTACGCGGAAACAGGAATAAACGTCTTCCTCGTGCTTCAAGTGATGCATAATGCAAGGACCATAGTTTGAGTCGCCCTCACCGTAAAGAAATAAAAAATATCAATGAAATGAGGGTGCTGTGGTCTTCCACTGGATCAGCGGAGTTTGTTAAGGAGACGCCACCAGACGAGGCAAAGCAAGGAGGCTGTCAGGCACCTGGTGAGGGCTCCGGGCACTACAAGGTTCAGAGGAGCCACTTTACTTCTCTTGGCAGCAACCTGAAAATCAACATTTTATTTAGTATACTTGTCAACATAATAGTTTACTAAATAGATGTAAATCATGTAATATATATATATATATATATATATATATATATATATATATATATATATATATATATATATATATATATATATATATATATATATATATTAGGGGTACCACCTCTGGTGCAATTGCAGGGACCCACATCCTTGAAGAAGAAAACAAAGAGCATTCAGAGAAGATCTTGTGGATTCTCCCTGAATACTTTATTCTTTTCCTCTCCTACCACCCGTATTATTTTTTTGTATGGTTTGTATGTTTGTGTATGTATGTTTGTTCAATATATATATATATATATATATATAAATATATATATATATATATATATATATATATATATATATATATATATATATATATATATATATATATATATATATATGACAATGTCAGACCACGGAGGAAAATGAAACAGGAATTTCCTTAAGTACTTTCGTATATTAAATACATCTTCAGAAGGAATGAATTCATTTTCCTCCGTGGTCTGACATTGTCACATTCTTAATCACGTGTTTATTTTCGTGATATACACACACACACATATATATATATATATATATATATATATATATATATATATATATATATATATATATATATATATATATATACATATATATATATATATATATATATATATATATATATATATATATATATATATATATATATATATATATATATATATGCAACAATTATCACAAAAACGCTGATCCAAATATGCGGAAAAACCACATTTGAAAAATAGGGAATGCTTAACGCGTTTTCGGCTAATTCGCCTACATTAGAGCAAAGTAGAATGAAGAGAGAGATATATATTCAAAATAGAATATGTAAGAGAGAGAGAGAGGGAGAGTTTTCTACAGCTACAGTAATAAAAATTTAAGACTAAAAATTTGTGAAAAATGTTTGGACGAGCAGAAGTATAGTTGATGGAGTGTGTTTAGACAACTGATGTTGCCTGAGAAAAGTCGCAAGGGAACCTGGTTGTTATTGTCAAGTAAATATTTTTGAAATATTACACACAGGCCTCACAGGTTCATTGAGAATAATCGCGATATGTTATTTTAAACAATAATTATTAAAATATTGTGTTGTGAATATTGCATTAAAAGATTTAAACACGATTGTCCTTCAACTGGATAAATGTTGAATAAAAACATTAGTTGTTGCAGGTAACAGCGGTGGTGTTGCTCTTGCATGTTCTAATTGTTTTTTTAATAATGTAATTATTTTCGTTAAAATATAGTGATATTGGATATGTAGAATGAAAGTTTAACTTAATTAAGCGTCCATCAACCAACAAAAATCACGGTAGAGTTGTTTTCTTTAAAAAATTACTGAGAGTCGCACCCCAACTTGTGAACCTGCAAGCAGTGCAGACCTATTAGCTAGTTGCTACATAGCCTTCCCGGCCTGCTGCCTTCTTTTGATAATTACTTACTAGTTGGCCTGTAGGCCTTAATAACTTTTCCACGGTTGACGGCCTTTAACCCCATCACATAATTGTTTTCCTATATGTATAAATATAATTTATTTTTAACTAAATGTACAATCAATCGTGTGCAATATTTTTATAACAACAAATCGGAAGGCACCACTCAGGTTGTTGCTCGGATATCGTAGCATTAAATCCTGCTATCATTTAGCAACGATAGCAATTTAATATCATCAGCTGTCTGACAAACAGTCATTTGCCGTCCAGGTGACCATCATGAGCCAAAGGTGTAACAAGCGCACGTGGGCCTCGTTACCATATTATAATTATGAGATTAACTGCCGATTATCCCTGCATGGCTCGATGACCTCAATAATCTCCTGCTCGCCAGTTGGCATCAGTGTGTGACGTCATATGGCCAGCGCAAAAGATCGATACATTTCATTACCCTCAAACCATAAATATATTTTCAATGAAAGTCAACTGAATGTAATGCTATTAAATTATATAATTGTAATATTTTGTATAAACAAGATCAATTTATAAACGAATTATCTATTTAACAAATTCTTGCATTTAATAATTAAAATAACACCAAGAGCATCAGTTAAAGTTTACTTTAGTTCGTCTCCTGCATATATAGTTTGTAAGTGTTTGTTATTGTGTTTAAAAGGTTTTCCCGTGGTTGATAGGCTTTGGTTAATGCCTCACGCTAGTGTAAAGTAACTGTTGGATAGCCCCATACTACTGCCATCAGCTTCACTACTGTCTCGGTCGACCTCACTGACGCCATCGCCTGACGCTTCGGCCTCCAGTAATAACAATAGGTGAGACATAATTAATGAGATGAAGTCATTAGCGGGACGGAGTGGAAGCCACGTGCACGCACGTGGCCCTCTTCCGTGCCACCTTTACTGGGGGAAGAGGGGACTTTACTGGAGGGGAGCTATCATACAGCTGAGAGGGGGAGCTTGTTTGGTAAATGGGAGTTTACCTTGCTGGGGTGAAATGACAGATAATCTAAATTGGGGAAGAGAAAGATTGTCTTACTAAATTAAAGAAAGTATTTTGTCTTATTAGAAGAGAAGGAAGATATTGGGGGAAGAAGGATTTATATAAGAATGAAGGGAAGGAAGTTTACACAAGCTAGAGCGCAAGAGACAACAGGAGATTCCTCTAAATGTTTACGTAATCCGTACATTGTAACTAGAACATTTGGAGTGTATATTTTCTTTTTACTGACATATTTACGTACATCAGCATTTATGCAGTTACCCAAGAATATATGATTTTTTATTATTATATTTAAACTATATGAAGGCTGAGAAACAGCACAAGTTTATGGTTTTACTGTATCGAGAACGCATAATTCTCTACTATTCCACCTAATATTCACAAGCTGACGCTTATTATTCATAGAAGCGAACACTATCCACGCTTAACTTTCGAGGAGAGATAGCAGCTCGTTCTCTCAAATCGCCGCTTCATAAAAAACGCGACTGTTTTGCTTAATCTGAAACTCCTGGTATCTGGCGAGAAGTTTCTCTCGAAGTGTTCACATGTAAGCAGGTTGGTCATATCTGGTTAGGGGTATCACGGGTGACCACTTAGTTCAAGTCATCTGGATTGGTGAAAATGAAAGGGGGAGGCGATGAGTCACAATAACGTGGCTGAAGTATGCTGACCAATCCACACACTAGAAAATGAAGGGACGACGACGTTTCGGTCCGTCCTGGACCATTCTCAAGTCGATTGTGAATGGTCGACTTGAGAATGGTCCAGGACGGACCGAAACGTCGTCGTCCCTTCACTTTCTAGTGTGTGGTCTGGTCAACATGAAAGGGGGAAGTTTACCTAGCACAGAGAGGTAGTCACCTGGGGTCTGGGGGGAGAGAGCAATTTACCCAGAGGTGAGGCAATAATTGAGGGCAGTTTACCTGTTGTGTCAGGTGAGAGGTAAGTAGATATTTCCGCACCGTTTTTCCGCTCTCCCCTCACTGTGTAGTTACACCCCTCTTCCCCCTCTCATATTTCTCCCCTCGCCCGACCTCTCTATTCTCCGTTAACGAATAAACTTTAAATCTTTCACGTCTCAAAGTGCGCACACTCTTTTTTATTAATTATTCTTTCTTTTGTTAAGAGCGTTTATTGCCTTTTCCATCCCCCTATCCACACTTTCTCTCCATTTTCAGCTTGTCGCAACTTCCCCTCTTCTCTACTGCCACACGCCCCATGTATGATAAACTAGAGGATCCTAAACAAGTAGTCTCATTTGAAATTAATTATCGGTTTCCCCTCAGTGTCTACCCCTTACGTCCCCTCGCCTCCCTCCCCCTACACTCACATCATGGGAGAGGCAGATGGTGTTCCCGCAGACGCGACAGAGACTGAGGGGAAATTCTGAACACTCACGGGAAGCGAGTGAAATGATTGGGAAAATATATGAAATATTAAAGAGAGAGAGAGAGGGGTGGTTATATCGATGGAAATGACACTTTGACTTCCCCCAATGCAATGTTAGCTTTTATATCAGCTAATTAGTTAACTAGCGCAGGAGAATTGGGCTTTTAAGAAGCAAACCAATATTAGGTTGCCAAGCTGGTCCCGCGTCTTACCTTGGCAGTGTTGAGTTCGAAGTGGTCAGCGATCTTGCGAAGCTCTCTTCCTGCTTTCCTCCACCGACCTTGTTCCTCCGTCTCTTCCTGTGAGTGTTCTCCATCCACTGCATCATCCCGGACACTCTCCACCTCTCTTGGAAGACGGTAGCAGAGGTTCCGGTGGGGCCGTGAAGACGGCCAAGAAAGCTGGGGAAGAGTGTGGTTTTGGTAGGATTGGGGCTCGTCGCTCTGTATTCTGTGCCGTACCTTCCGGATGCGTTTCAGTCCCATTCTGACGCTTTCCTCCAAGCTGGTGAGGTTTCCGACGGAGATGGAGCGAGCTTGGGAGTTCCTGCGGACCCCAAGTGTGGTGGTGGAGGGCACTGCTTGGGGCATGTCGAGGGTGGGCGTGGGGAGGGCATGAGTGAGCTTTTCAGGGAAGAAGGAGAGGTATGACTGTGATCGTCGCAGAGGCGAAGGTTGCGGTGTGTGGCTGAGTATGACGTCAGGCAGAGGCGCTGGCAACCCTGTGAAAATTAGTGCAGCGTTAGACACTCAAGTTAGTTCATCAGAACATGTTAGTTCATGTGGCCAGGGTTGTTAGTTCATGTATCCAGGCTTGCTAGCTCATGTGGGAGATACTGAATAGTGTCTCCCACTTAGTAACTCTCTGTGTTTTGTTTCTTGATGCTTCCAAGGCAATTTACAAAATTTTAAAACAGGAATCTTCTTGGAAAATTTATTAGCGGAAAAGTATGTCTTTTTACTACTATAAATAATAATAAAAATAATTAAATTAATAAAATATACATAAGAACACATAAAAAGTGGTATATTTATAGGCACAGTGATCGTAACATTAAATAAAGCCACTAATACGCAAAACGGTTCTTATTAGGTCTACAACGTAGCTAAGAAGTAGAATAAAGGCCTCTCTGTAAATGCATTAAAAAAAAAGATAAAACTGAAAGCTTATTTGCCCTCTTTCTTGATCCACTATGAATGAATTAAGGACTGGCTGTCGCATAGCTGTCCGTTCTTTCGAGTGTTCACAAAATCACTAAAAATATGAACTAACAGAATCCATGATTCTGTATGTTTCCCGAGGAAGCACGCTGAATCCACTCATATATTTCGAAAAGCATTTATACAATACTGTATTAGGCCTCAAAGGGTCCACTTGCATATTTTTGTGATGCTGTCAGAGATTTGAAAAGTCAATGTAAATGTCATACTGAGTAAATTTGTTCATAACAACACTCGGTCTAAAGTATCATTATTTAACAGTGTCTCAGTACGGTTGTAACCTAATAGATCAGCGAAATGGTGACTTTGGTAAGTTAAATTGTGTATGGGGGAAATGTTCATATATTAAGGGTACACCCTCGCATTTATAACACTATGCTGCGTGGCCTGATGTTTGTACCAACCGTTGAAGAAATTATACGCAAATCAACATTTGCTTATCCCCACCAACTATATATTTGCAAGATATATTACCCTGATTAAGTAAGACTTACATCTCAACGTCAACGATTAGTCGTTGAGATGTAATTCTCGTTCTAACCACATAGGCTAGTGGTTAGGCTTTGTCAAAGCCTACTCAGACTCGACAAAGCACTCAGGAGAGTGCGAAAGACTTTAGCACTAGACTTTTTTTTTAGAAAGAAAAAATCACAAACGCCTATGTGTGGGTTTTTCCTATATTAACCGGATATATATACACCGATAAGTGTCATCCAGTTTTCGGTGTATAGGAGTTTACTTTCACCCTGGACTAAAGTATACTTGATGGTTGGTCAATAAGTTATTGCCTTGCCTTAATAACCCGCCATAGGTTGATAGCCGTTAAGCCCAACTCAAAACCAAAGTGTAACTTAATAAATTTAGTGTAGCATAATAAATCAGCTTATCAGCAGAGATAACGCAACTAGATATTCTATATTATTAAAGAATTACTGTCGCAAGGAGAAGGTTTGTTGACAAGTAATTTAACGCATCTTAAGAGGTCTTTGATATATGAGCTGGATTTAGGATGAATCTGCTTACGATGAAGAACTTCTATTCACATAAACATCTTATAGTTATATTTATTGTACTGATGTTGTTAAAGATTCGCTACCTGGAACAAAAAGTTCCAAGTAACACGGGCTACGGTGAGCCCGTAGATAGTTGTTGTTGTACTTTATCTACGCTTATGTGTTCACTGTATTTCATATTATTTTAATATTACTGTAAATTTATGTTATATCTGATCTACAAATTCATGTCACATTTAGGCATTTTTTTTAGTGTACTCTAATTTTAGATGTATGGTTTTGGTATTTATATACTTAGAGTTTACTTTAACACTGAGGATGAAGTATAGTTACTGATTGGTCAGCAACAAGCGTTACGGTGTAAATAATTTTACAGAATTTGACAGGCCTTAAACTAAACACTAAACCATCTATACTATGAACATTACTTTTGTTCCTCTCAAATTGTAGCCAAACCCAGTGTATATTTATTTCAAATTATTTATTAAATAGCAATATTTTACGTCTGTACACTTATATAACACAGCCAGAGCTGCAGTGATTTGTGTAAACTTGTTACTGACAAAACATCTAATCTAATCTTATCTTCGAGAGAAAAAAGAAAGACTGGGAAATTGGGGGGGAGTGCGGGTGCCGACACCAGATAAACCTTCCATCTTCAAATCATATATTACTCGCGTTGTATAATGTTCAAGAGCCTATTTCCTCTCACATTTCATGGCGTTCAGAGTGGCACTCTAACTTCATTTTGACGTGAGCTTGGTTTATAGGGTATTACGATAAAGAAAGGACACACGAATGTATTGAGACGTGCATATTCACGGACACACGGGTGGAGGCTACGACAAACACGGACACACGGGTGGAGGCCAAAATATAGACATTAAACACAGGAAAAAAATACTTGAACTTAGCAAATTATCGAATTATTAGTGATTTAACAAACTAACAGATCAATAATAACTAAATAACAGTCTGTCCGCTAAGCTACAGAATTCTGACATCGTTTAATAAAGTTCAACTAAACTTTACACGTCGTCCCCAAATGGTCCAAGGTAGATCGTAGACTTTTATGAAATTCATAGGCTTTACAAGGCTTTACATATAACCGATGGTTGTTTGTGATTCATGTTATTCACCGGGGCAGCGAAGAGTAAGTCAACTAATAATGAATAAATAATTTTTTAGAGACTGGACATTCACGTTTATGAACTAAATGTACTTACGAATCCCCTTGTTATCGTAGCTCACCAGCCAATGCAGCCAGGATGTAATTAATTTTCGATAAGCGTATATAGTTCCCCTATAGTCTGGACGAGAAGGCTGTTAAGTATATTGATAACACAGGTTAACAACCGACCTTCCCCAAGACGCAACCCTTACCAGTACATAGCTTCCAGATGTAGAGAGTGCTATACCGTGTACTGGTGCTAGAGGAAATGTTATACCGTGTACTGGGGCTAAAGCGAGTGCTATACCGTGTACTGGTGCTAGAGTAAGTGCTATACCGTGTACTGGGGCTAGAGTGAGTGCTATACCGTGTACTGGGGCTAGAGTAAGTGCTATACCGTGTACTGGGGCTAGAGGAAGTGCTATACCGTGTACTGGGGCTAGATTGAGTGCTATATCGTGTACTGGGGCTAGAGTGAGTGCTATACCGTGTACTGGGAAGTCGCTAATGTTGTACGTGGCGCAAATAAATTCATTATCTCTCATCAACAAACCTGCAAAAACTGATTCATCGCCACAATACCAGGAAGAGGTGGCTATCACAGCATTGCAATACTGACACACTTGTCACGCTGAGATTGCCTAGTCATATCCGACTAAAAATAGGTTTCCCATACATGCAATTTTGCAATTCGCGAAATAAATCATTGATCGTGACTCACATACGACCGGATGTTGATCGTGGGCGATGTAAACCGTATAGGTAAACTCACAAGAAATGCTTGACGTGTATACTCTTGATTATATTGTAAACTCGGTTTATTAGTGATAGCCCGTTTTCTTGATTTGCCACAACGTACACTATACAATGTACTAACTTAACTAGAAACATACGAACCCAAGCAACCCACCTAACCTAATCGTGTACGATACATAGATAACGTAGATGTTTGTGAGCCGCTAATTTTTCTTATTAGCTAAGCAATTTCTGCCGTTGGTTACCACAACGTGAAAAACGCGACCTATTAGTTGAGAGAGCGAGTTGCAAATGGTTGCTCAGAAGTGGAGAACACAGGAATATACGTCGGCTTGATCAAAATAGTTTTATACAAGTTCAGGATTTCACAGGAATATATCCTGTGAAATTATATAATTTCTATAATGTTATATATTTATATAATATAATATTTTAAGTACATAATATATTCATAATTATATAATTATGTAATTATATAATTATAATATAAAATTATATAATATAATATATAATTTCTCTGCTTGTATTCACAAGAATACAAGCAGAGGGCGTTAAAGTAGCTTTACATTACAGTAACTGCAGGATTTTGATGCACGATAGACTGAAAATATTAAGACTGGCGAAGGAGTGCTTGACGCACTAGACGGGTGCATTTACTGCTAGGTGAACAGGGGCATCAGGGGTGTAAGAACCTCTGCCCAGGTTGGCAACAGTTATGAACCGAATACTGTAATGTTGATTTACAGCTCCACCAGATGCTGTCTCACTTATCTGTAACTGTAATTAGACGAATCACTTGTGACATGCGCCCAAGTTGGTAGAAGTGTATGTATGTGCATATGTTATCAAGTATGTGTGAATATATGTAGGTATTTTTAAATATATGTAGGCATACTGTAAGTATACTGAAAGTAAATAGGCATACTGTACGTAAATAGTAATGCTGTACATATTTAATAATACATCTTCAGAAGGATCCTTCTGAAGATGTATTATTAAATACGAAAGTACTTAAGGAAATTCCTATCTTAATCCTTCTTTCGTGGTCTGACACTCACATAGTTCATCACCCCACACCAGATAGAGCATTTTGCTTAGCATACGATAGATTAACACTTATCATAGCTTCCGTGCGGAAATTCTGATTTAATCTAGCACATTTCTATCATAAAACAGCTGGCGTTTGAGACACACTTCTCTTGGTGTAATGTTGTTGAGATGTGATCAGAGTGACTCATAAGTCCTCTGTGAGTGCGTAACTGAAGCTCCGCTGTGAGTGCGTAACTGAAGCAACGCTATGAGTGCGTAACTGAGCTGCGTCAAGAGTGTGTTATTGAGTTACCTCACGAATGCGTCACAAAACAGCATCTAAAGTGTCGCTACTGAATTGTGTCGAGAGCACGCAACTAAGTTGCGTCAGGAGTGCGTCACTAAGCTACGTCAAGATTGCGTAACTGAACCGCGTCAAGAGTGCTAAATAATGTACAGGTTAGGGTGTGGTAACTACGTCACGTGAGATGCGCAGAAACATTTGCGCAACGCATTTGTTTTGCGCACATCAAAAACATTTGCGCACCTGCGAAATGTTACTTTACGTCTCAGTAATAATAATAATAATTATAATTATTATTATTATTAAAATAGCTACATCGTCATCTCTTGCATATATATACATCAGATTCAAGTCATGATCTTAATTTTGTTCCTACATTTAATCTCAAGGTTGATTCACGGAAACATTAACATTGACCAATTTGATGCTTATCTCAATTAGAGAAACACTGGGAAAACTATTGATGGTCAAGTCTGCTTGATGCACAGTGATTAACAAACGGTCTGCAACGTGTACAGTTATTGACAAACAAGTCTGCACGTTTACAGCTATTAGTAAACAAGCTTGAAAAATGCAGAGTTATAAACAAAAGGTCTGCAAGGTGCACAGTTATTGACAAACAAGCCCTCAAGGGACACATTTAGAGGTTGATTACATCACCTTTGGAGAGGTGAATGACCTGAAGTGCTAGAGTTCAATTTGACTAAACAATCAGGGTGAGATATAATATGTTCACATCCAGTACAGCAAATTATATAGCCTCACACTCTGAGTTAAAACATCCATTGAAACAGATCGTATTTAGTTTTCCACATTAAAGGGAAATTATACCTCCAAGACTTATTACATTATCAAGGATTTCTTACTGCTGGGAACATAATAAATTAAACATAGGTAAAAATAAATATAACAAAATCCTACCATGAACGAGACGCAGAAACACATTACGTCTAACTTGATTTATTTAGTAACACAGTCGTTGTAACACTTAAAATAGTCTTCAGTACTTTGTTGAATATAATAAATGTCAGAATTTTAATAACTAATCATATATTTGCCACTTAGACTTTAGTCTAAGTTTAATAGACAACGGTTTAACGTCTATCAAACTACTTAGAGTTATTAAGGCCGCCACAATAGCCTACTGACCATCCAGCAAGTACACTATAACCCTAGGCATTAATTATCCAGGACTATAAACACTCATTGTATATATAAAGATAAATGGGTGACACTTTTTAATGTATATATCACCTAGCTATATACTGTAGTCTTCTGTAGAGCCGTTAAGATACTACCTTACAAATGGTAATGTGTTATTACTAATTTATATAATTATATATTAAACACTTTATTTACATAATGATCAATAGCTAAAATAGCAATATTATATATAAACTAAAAATAATTATTTTTGCTGAAATATTTGATGAAACGATGACTGCTGCATACTGGAGCGTCTCACTATGAGGCTCTTGCAGTTGCACAGAGCCAGACAAGCTGCAACACGCCTCCACATGTGCAACAAGACAACGCCCCCAGCCGTCTGCTCGCTCAGACATGCATATATTGACACTCGACCTGTCTTCACACTCTTACTATTTGACAAATATTGAAGCAGCTTAATGAACTATCTTATTTTCATAAAGGACTGTACGTAACTATAGTTAAAATTAGTTATATATGAATTGATATTTTTAATGTAAATGCTAAACATCTCATTACTTATTTACATCTGTTTCTTGTATAATGTTTATACTGTAATATTCTATGGTAGTCACCCATATAGCTTCAATCCAACACCTGTAACTACACCTGTCATTGGGCAGTTGGGAGGTCAAAATATAGGTCAAACAGACCTAAGCATTGGACATAAAATCACTCACACAAATAAAATTTATATACGTTTGATATTTTAGCAGACGCTATGTAATACACTTCAGGTCAACTAATAAACAGATGGTTCACTAACCTCTTGGTCTCTGGATGTTTCGTGAATTCATTTCTGCAGTGGAAAAGCACAAGTCGTCACAGGTAAAGTCACTGTCAATCATGTCACTGGTGTAGCCAAACGGCATCGCACAAGCACGTAGCAGAACACTGACCATATTTCTCTGAAGAAAAAAATATACATATGTTGATGTCCCTCCAGATGTTCAACTGGTAGCCTCCACAGGGGCACTGAGCGAGGAGAGATGCTCCGGTTACAGGTCCCAGCATCGACTGAGAGAGTGACAAGTGCGCGCGCATATACTGGCCAATCAGCGGCCTCCTGTCCCTTGCACCCCACTTTACAGCAAATAATATGTTTTATATATTATTTTACCATACGAGCCAACATCGTTTCAAACGTTTTAAAGAAATATCATAATGCAGTATTATGTTTTAATGTAAGGATATTAAAGTGGAAATAAACATGCATTTTATCTTGTAAATTGTAAATATTTTATACTTCCCTCGTGAGGCAGCACCATAGAATAGGGCGGCGCCTATGGCCTTCTGAGTGGCGACCAATCAGGAAACAGCAGGCGCACGTGTTGCGGATTTGGCGCGCAAGCTGGTAAACAAACATCGTGGGACCAAACAAGGAAGAAAAGACTATCAATCCTACAGGTTACTTATGAAGAATTCATGTACTCTGACATTTAGTGAAGTAGATGTTTTCAATCCAGTAAATAAATACCTGTTTATACGCGTTTTCGTCAATTATACGGTGTTTTGGAGCTAAGGCTATGGGTAGCTAGGTGTTTGTAACAGAAGCTGAGAGTTGGGGCTGAGGGATGTATGACTCAGTGGCGACTCCGGACAGGCGCCAGGGATTTAACCCGAACATTCTTCTCGTGTTTCCTGGCAGCTAAAGAGACGTGTGAAACTTACACTTTGTTTATTGTGTGTTTGGATGTGCTTGTGTGGGGAGTGATGGAGTTGGGGTGTTTGTGTGTGTGTGTATATGCCTAGTTGTGCTTGAGAAGGTTGAGCTTCGGCTCTTTGGTCCCGCCTCTCAACTGTCAATTAACTGAGTACAGGTTCCTGAGAACTGAAGGAAGAACTGAACTGTATGGAAGACTGTATGTATGACTCCATACACAGTTGAAACTGTGTATGGAGTCAGCCTCCACCACATCAATGCCTAATGCATTCTATTTGTTAACTACCCGGACACTGTGAGGGGGAGGTGTCTGTAACGGGTGTTTGTGTATGTGTGTGTTTGTAGGGCCCATAAGAAACGACTATATGTGCCTGGCGCTAGAGGTATAAAAACACATTTGTTATACTTGAATTTTGTTTAACCTATTATTTTAAAATACCTATGTTGCGAATATAGCATTCTTGCTGGTTCTATAGACCAGCAATATTATTTGTATATTACAACATTTCACCAATATTCTAGGTTTATGCAAAAGCAATAATATAGAGATTACGTGATTTTCGTGCAATAGTCGTATCACTACAGCTTTGGAATGCTGCAGAGCTTTTCCAGCTCAGATGCTGGCTGAGCATCGTAAGGCGTTGGTTTACTAACACGGTGAATTTGCTTGGCTAGTTGGGCTTCACAATCAGCGACGTATGGGAGATCATTAAGCCAAAGTGCTTCTGTTGATTTAGACATATGACTATTTAAACTATAAAGCCCTCCACGACTGGGTTTGGTGTTAGGCTTAAGGCCTATCAACTTCTGGAGCTATATTAATGCTACATAATGGTTATTGACCAACCAACAAGTATAGTTAAAGACACCAAATGTGTTCAGTCGCTTCACGACTTGTCTGGTGTTGAGTTTAAAGCCTATCACCCTGTGGAAGATAATGAAGACAATAATAACTTATCAACAAATTACTAGTAAATACATTATTTCTAAACATAGTCCATAACTTATTTAAACTCTCATGTGATTGTATCTATTACGTAGATAGCCGAGTTTAGTTTTGATTTAGTTTCATATCTCACAAGCAGTATCAGGGGGCTGCAGACTGATGCTTGTCTAATGTATTCACCTCCGTACTAAAAAGACATCCGAGAAGACCTTCATTCGGATGACTTTGTTAGGTATTTGTTTCTCTAACATTACTTTATAAACACTCACTCAATATTCATTAGTGGAGTTGAAGACTTCACTGTTATCTTGTCACTATTTGTCTGTACATGTTCTGGCTTTAAAAGATAAGATATCACAACGTCTGTCTTGATTTTTGCTCCAAACCAGTAATTAATCGATGGACAGTGTCATGGTTTCAATCTTATTTACACACACACACTCACACATATATATATATATATATATATATATATATATATATATATATATATATATATATATATATATATATACATATATATATATATATATATATATATATATATATATATATATATATATATATATATATATATATCCGTTAAAACGACCGCATTGTTGATTTAATAGTGCAAACTTGATTGAAGGTAAAGGATTAATGAGAGGATATCATGAGGATAAGAGAACGTTAGTCATCATGGGACTGTATCTGGTGATGATGTCAACTCACACCCTGGAGAGGTGCGAGAGACGATCAGGGTTGGTGTTTACTGTCCTGGTATATAACTGTTTTGGCCACTAAGTACCCTGACCGCCCGCCACCGTCTGACCCAAGCACCGAACGTCGTCCTCTGGTCGCGTGTATTGTAACAATGGTATGACCCACAGAGATCTTTGGGCCAGATTATACATGCCTCTCCTTTATCTCTCTCTCTCTCTCTCTCTCTCTCTCTCTCTCTCTCTCTCTCTCTCTCTCTCTCTCTCTCTCTCTCTCTCTCTCTCTCTCTCTCTCTCTCTACTAGTATTATTATAATCTTATTATTATCATTTTGCTGTTTTAGTTACACCTAATTTATAAAGTTTTGGTTCGACTGGTTGTTAATTAGCCTAGCAATGTGTAGGTGAAATATTTAACCAGCTCTCAGGGCAACAAACCTCTCTGGACAGCTACATATGAGACGATGCTCGTCCAAGCTGTAGTTATCTCCAAGTGCCTGTTTACATATTTATCCATGTTACGGAATCTGAAAGCATTATCTTATCAATGTTAAATAATGTTTTTATATATAGTAATTGTGAGTACTTATAGGCCCTTAGGCAGTTTCAAGTTAGATATTTTGTACCATTGGCAGTTATTTGTATATTTAAAGTAGGCCAGGAAGTCTACCAGGAGGCCTGCATGTTCGGGGGATCCAAATAATATATTATTTGTATATTTTAAAAACATGAGGCCTGGTCAGGGACTGGGTCACGGGGACGTTGAGCCCCGAAATCATCCCAAGATAAGGTGTTGCTTTAGAATGGTGATATTCGAACACAGGGATCAACCGACGCACAGTTCGAATTATGTTCGAACATTCTCAGCCGTGAGTCATGTGCAAAGTTTTTTTTCATTAATTGACGAGACAGCGGTTAGTTTAATGAGCATTAGGCTAATGTTTTGAGGCCAGAATTCATCTTGTGAAAATTTGGTCAATTCTTTCGTGTACAAATGAGCGCGTTCTCACGATTTGATAAGCCTCAAGTTTAAGTAGTTTTGCCTTACCAGAAGCGTAATTAAGCGAACCCATTAAGGACAATACGCAGTAGCCCTCCGAGGCGTCAGTATAACGGGGCTTTAAATTCCATTAAAGCACCGAAATTTTGACGCAGTGGTCAATATCGTTTAAATTAAGAACACGGTGATAATGAGTATTATATTTTTTTTTGCTATTTAGTCATCAATATTTATCAATACAAATGACCTTTGGAAAGACCTTTCACGCACCGACATAAGATTTTTTCCTTATCTTACTATCTCTGGTTACTAGTTAACCCCGTGGCCACTTGAGAAATATCTTGCGCGCCTCCCTGTACGACACAATAATAGTGTCGTAGCCGAGATAATCCACCATGCGCTCATTTTGATCCTTATCACAAGATAAGTGACATTATGTTCGTTCTGGCATCCAGGGAACCAGTGTAGATGATGACTACTGTCCAAACTATTCAAGTATTTAGGTTAGAAGGTGATGAGTAAGGTATGGCGATTTTGAGATAAGTTCATTCTCCATAGAATGTAGTTGTGAGGAGAATGAAGGTGACTAAGGTAGGGTAATTGTGAGGAGAAAGGTGGTAAGGAAAGGCAAGATAATTCTGAAGAGAAACTAGTGAGTAAGGTTAGTTCTGAGACTAAGTGTTTATACACGCCAGTATAAACATATCGAACTTGAAAGTAATATAAGAATATAAGAATAGATTGTTTGGTCCACGAGGAGAGGGTGAAGGAACGGTGCCTACCCAACCATTTGGACAACTGAGGATCGAACGCCGATTCTGTATAAATCGAAGCCGTCATCGTATCGATCAAAACGCGTATTCAGACAAGAAGGAGGTGCGTGCAATTCCTTATTTTACTAAGAACTCTGAATAATCACACCCAAACCGGAACGAACTTCAGTTAAGAGAAAATGGTTTAATATTGAATGGATAAACACGAGACTTAACTGTACGTCACACCCAGCTTTTCACATAGACGTGAATAATGTAAAATTCTTTCATATAACCTGTTTGCGATGCGACTACAGGAAGTGCACGACCTGACGATAACAGCACGACCTGAAACGTACAGCCCAACCGCTTAGTGATCGCGTTAGAATGTCTCGCTTCAGGTTGCGAATGAAGGGAAATAGTCAAATACATGATCCATCGATCATAGGTAGTGATTCAGGTCATATTTCTTCTAGAAATTGTTTTAAATAAGTTGCTAGGCTCCATTCACCTGGGCTCTAGCAGACTTGAACAAGTGTGTGAGGCTGAATCTCTATAGACCGAGCTATTGAGTGGTCTTAATAAGAAAGTCGCTAGGTTTATCATTTGATAGAGGTACAGAATACAAGACAGGCAGCTCTCACAAACTGAACTACCTCTCAGATAGTCAAAGGCCTTCTGCCTCTTAACACAATGCTTTACTTCCAATCTTCTCGCCTTTGACTTCTCAATCTAATCTTATATATATTGACTTTCTCCACCATTTTCTTTTCACGACTCGATAACGTTCCAGGACGGACGGAAACATCGGCACTTTCTTCATTTGCAGATGTCTGGGTTGGGCGTCTGGTCGAGTTAAATAAGAAATTGCAGTACATCTATCCATACAAACAAATCTGTACGGAGAAAATCTTGGAATGAACTTGGCTTAAGAGCAGGCGATGAGTCACAATAACGTGGCTAAAGTATGTTGACCAGACCACACACTATTGGCTTAAGAGAAAGAACACTGCCCCAAGGAAGAAACAGAAATTGAGCAAACGGATCGCTCTAGACCAGCCATGGAATTTGCAGGCAGCGGATTGAGTGCAGATTGAGCCTACTACGACAGTGAACTTGGAACCCACTGACACTCATTCAGACCTCTCAGTGTCCCAACCTAATCCTACCCAACGTTATTACTCTGAGAGAGAACTCTATCAACATCAGTGGCCCGAGACTGTTCAACACGCTTCCACTACACATAAGGGACATAACTGGCCGACCCCTCACAGTGTTCAAGAGAGAACTATCAACATCAGAGGCCCGAGACTGTTCAACACGCTTCCACTACACACAAGGGACATAACTGGCCGACCCCTCACAGTGTTCAAGAGAGAACTATCAACATCAGAGGCCCGAGACTGTTTAACACGCTTCCACTACACATAAGGGGCATAACTGGCCGACCCCTCACAGTGTTCAAGAGAGAACTAGATAAGCACCTCCAAAGGATACCTGATCAACCGGGCTGTGACTCATACGTCAGGCTGCGAGCAGCCGCGTCCAACAACCTGGTTGATCAGTCCAGCAACCAGGAGACCTGGTCGACGACCGGGCCGCGGGGACGGTAAGCCCCGGAAGCACCTCAAGGTAACCTCAAGGTACCCAAGTTCATCCCGTTAGCAACTCCACCCACACTTGCCACTTACCCTGTTATTCATCAACAACCCCAAGGCATAATTCACACATCCTATTACATGGGAAACCCTTCTCCCCATCCATTATACGCTAACTCATCATCCTTCAATAAAAACCTTAAAGACCTACCTTCAAAACACTGTCCCCGCACACCTGTACCTCCCTCTAAAGATCACCTCCTTTCCTAACAGTCCCTCTACTTGCTTGATGGGGTTCTGGGAGTTCTTCTACTCCCCAAGCCCGGCCCGAGGCCAGGCTTAACTTGTGAGAGCTTGGTCCAACAAGCTATTGCTTGGAGCGGCCCACAGGCTCACATATCCACCACAGCCCGGTTGGTCCGACACTTTTTGAAGAAAACTATATAGGTTTCTTTTGAAGATGTCTACTGTTGTTTACCCAAATAACCACTGAACAATTTGTACAACAGAGCTGTAACCCGGGCTATGTAAGACAGACGAAAATGTATGTTGGTTATCACCGTGAAAGTACGACAATCACCTGTAGAAGGAGCAAAAAAGGAAGCCTGGTGGAGGACCGGGCCGCGGGGATGCTAAGTCCCGAAATCATCTCAAGATAACCCTGTGACTTGAGTGCTCAATAATTCATTAAACTATAATATGTCTAACAGATTTAACCCTATCCATGGAGGACAAAAGAAAATGTATATATATTCGTTACTATAGTAAATGTATGGCCTTGTCTGTGGTAGAAAATATATTCAACAAAAATAACTTAGTATCTCCTTCGCTCAAAGTGTGGACCACTTATGATGGACTAATAATTATGGTTTAAACTTTAAACTGGCGAGTAATTTATACTACTAACTGCGAGCAGCGGCATCTAACAGCCTGACTGACCAGGCGACCAGCCAGAAGGCCTGGTTAGAAACCGGGGAACGTGGTCATAGGTCCACGGAACCACCTCAAGCAACGGAACCAACCGACAGTGACGGATGCCAGGACAAATATCCACACCCATAACAAATATGTAAGTACCTTGATGCCGCTCATGACTTTGGTATTTGTAACAGAGATAAGTATCGAAATCTTTTACTACGCTTCTTGGTATTGGAATACAAACAAAAGTATTATTGTTATGAGGTAATATTTATCTAATCAAGTCCTGGGGTAAAAGTTGTGATAAACCATTTTCTATGTTGGAATAAGGTTTTCTGCATAGATTAAGTGAGCTTCATTTTTAAATCTCTTTTTCTTCTCTTTATACCTATCCGTCTGTCTATTTCTGTCTATATCTACCTCTCTGTTTCTTTGTCTCTGCTTCTGTCTTGACTGCTGACCCATTACCCATCTACAGTCGCGTGTCAGCTCTGAGATGAAGATTCCATCCACCAGCATCTTCTAGCCTCTGGCAGTAGCCTTCAAGGTTAATTATCATTATCTGCTGATCCGTAAAGGCTCGGCAGGAGTCATTGAGGGAGAGGTACCCAAGGATGGGTTTATGTCTCGTCTCCAATATCTCATTTTATAGCATGTTTACACCCTTAATTATCATATACGTATGAGGGACATAGAGGACTTGAGGAAAGGATTAGGGATAAAAGAGAGAAGCCGATAATAACGAATAAGAAACAATGCAAGTGGTAATGACAAATACTATCTTAAATAGGAATCAATGGACATGAAATATGAAATGAAAGTTGGGAGTGTGGAAGGAATTAATATGAGATCTTCAACATGTGAAGGCATCGTAGGAAAGAGAGCAGTAAATGGTGAGTGGGTGTCACCCTTGGGGGTAAACAAGGGGATTAGCGGGGGACCCTTTATGAAGTTTTGGTTACAAAGGTGAGTAGCCTGTTGGGAAGGCAGTTTAAACCCATAAAAGGTGGTCAGTATCTGAACGTGTGACCGGAGGGAGGGAAGACTATTCCAAAAAAAAAACAAAATATGCAAGAAATAGGGAATGATACTAACAGAAATATAATATCTATGTAAATATAAAATAGCAAAAAACAATAGAACATGCACAGTGGTACAGTTGGATCTGGCTACTCTCTGGCTGATTAACTGCATTATCACAACCTCTTCTTTAGGTTGGAGAACTTGGAGAGGACACCGGCTCCTGGCTCCAGCAAGGTACACCAATACACACAGGTACCAACACGAACACCATGGTTTTATTGGCCGCCCTTGTGGTCGCGAGCTGTTATAGGGGCCGGGGTGGAAGCCGTGGAGGGCGGGTGTTATTCATGCCGCGCCTCAGGGAAGGAGGGTTACGAAGGCCAGGTTAGGGATGGTGTTTTCAAAGAGGTCGAGTAGAGGGTGGGAAGTGATGCTATGGAGGTCTGGGGAGATGGGTATAGTGGCCGAGCTGGAGTAGGAGGTAATACAGAGGTCAGAAGGGAAAGTGTTACAGAAGTCAAGGAGGAAATGTGTTCTGGAGGCTTCAGGGGGACGGGGGGGAAGCTGTAGTATGAAGCCAAACAGGGAGCATGAGCTATTGAAGCTTTGAGAGAGGGCTGTGTTACGTAGGCCGTGGAATCAGGTGTTATGTAGGTTAGTTGTTGCAGGGAAATAAGGTCTTCTAAGGCCCTACGGAGAAATAGTATCTTATAGCCTAAAACACTATACCAGGTTCAGCATGCCTCGGATCGTCCCTACACTTCATTCGTGTATAAACACCAGATGTAACACACACAGACTCCATAGGCAGTCTGTGTGTGGTATAGAGACAGACTCCATACACAGTTTAAAGTGTAGACATGATAGAGCCTAGTAGTCTCAGGAAACTGTACACCTGTTGTTTGACAGCTGAGGGGCGGGACCAAAGAACCGAAGCTTAACCCCCGCAAGCCCAACTAGGTGAGTACACACCCAATTTATGTTTACGGGCTATTCATGCCCGTGCCACATCTTGGGTGGCTTAATCTTCATCAATCAATCAATCTAATTGGTTGTTGTTGTTGTTTAAAATTCGCTACCCGGAACAAAAAGTTCCAAGCAGGCTATGGAACTTTTACTAGTTCCATAGCCTTTTACTAGTACTTTTACAATACTACGGGCTATGGCGAGCCCGTAGTATCTAATTGGTGTGTCCTCGACAAGCTTGGGATCACCTTTCGGTGTATATCCGGAATTTCTTCAGCGATCGTTTGATCGTTACTACATTACTTGACTGACGACCATACAGCCATTAATAATTTTGTCCCATTAAAAGGCCTTGTCTATTGGACATATCCCCTTATAATACTGGCAGAGTTGTTGTTGTTTTAGAATCAGCTATTCGGAACAAAAAATTCCAAGGAGCACGGGCTATGGTGAGCCCGTTGTGGACTTACCTGGCACAGGAACGGGGCAAGTAGCACGGGCTATGGTGAGCCCGTTGTGGACTTACCTGGCACAGGAACGGGGCAAGTAGCACGGGCTATGGTGAGCCCGTTGTGGACTTACCTGGCACAGGAACGGGGCAAGTAGCACGGGCTATGGTGAGCCCGTTGTGGACTTACCTGGCACAGGAACGGGGCAAGTAGCACGGGCTATGGTGAGCCCGTAGTGGACTTACCTGGCACAGGAACGGGGTAAGTAGCACGGGCTATGGTGAGCCCGTAGTGGACTTACCTGGCACAGGAGTGGGGCAAGTAGCACAGGCTATGGTGATCCCGTAGTGGACTTACCTGGCACAGGAGCGGGGCAAGTAGCACGGGCTATGGTGATCCCGTAGTGGACTTACCTGGCACAGGAACGGGGCAAGTAGCACGGGCTATGGTGAGCCCGTAGTGGACTTACCTGGCACAGGAGCGGGGCAAGTAGCACGGGCTATGGTGATCCCGTAGTGGACTTACTTAGCACAGGAGCGGGGCTATAACTTGTCTGGCAGAGCATAACACAAACAATGCTGCAAGTGCCCTTGCAGCATTGTTGCAGCAGCATTGCAGCATAGATATTGCTATTATTATTACTCATTATTATTATTATTATTATTGAGAAAATCAATTGGAACCAATGCGTGCGTGTGGCTGGGAATGCCCAGATCGCTGGTTCGAATCACCGCCTTGTTCCAATTGATTTTCTTATTGATATATCACCTCAGTGTGATTTGTGTATCATTATTATCGTCTGGTGAGTGCGGCGGTCACCAGAGTAACGTGACCCCAACACCGGCCGCTGCTCGCCTGCGTTCCTTACCTCTCTATATCCAGCTCATACGCATCATGGCGCACTTGACGACAGAGTGTGAATAATTGATGCCCCTCACATGTCCATACTGGCGTGATCTATAGTAATGGGTTCTCTCTACCTTGGTTAACCCCGTCTGTCACGTCTGCGTCCGCCTTCTAACCTTTCCTGTAGTCTCTCCTCCACTCTCTCCGCTCCCGTTTTCCATTTCGTGTCTCCCTTGTCTCTTTCTTCACTTTCCTCCCTCCGTTCCCCACCATTCTTCTTGGTGCCCCACTGATATCTCCTTTGCTTTCCTCTCCCTCCTCTCTCCCTCGTCTCCTCTCTCTCTCTCCCTCCTGCATGTCTGGCATTCTTGCGTTGTGCGAGAGATCAATAAGCTTGCTTCACCAGGTCGGTGGTCCGGGACGAGTCCATCATAAGGATACACAGTGCAATGAATGGGATTCCTGCTCTAGGAAGTTTTATACATTTCTTCGATACTGTTGCTCGCTGAGTGTTTTATTGTGTGTGCGTGTGTGGGGTGGTAAGTTCTATATACTTACCTTGGGCCGACCTTCAGCTCCTCGGCCTCGCCTTTTGAGATATTGCGCGTGTTGTATCCATGATCTCCCATTGGTATTTTAATGACCAATCTCACGTTTTTTGTATCTTATTTACTTCTAAAATAGTGTGATGATTTAGCTTTAACTCCTTTATTTTATCCATTTATTTTCAATTACACTAACTTTTGGTCTAATCTCCCGTTCCTCATTTTGACAATTGGTCTTGTTTACTCTCTATAGATTTACCTTGAAATTATATACGTTATTTTTTATATTTTGCATCTTTCCTAAAGTGTGGCGAAGTCCAGTTCCTTCAGGCTTGCCTTGTAGCTCAGTATCCTCAGCTCAGGGACCAGTCTTGTTCCATATTTTTGGACCTTGCTTTTTTTTTATTTGCTTTTTCAAGTTAGGACTTTATATGTAAACTTGTAGACTTATGTGGCTAAAGTCAAATATCATGACACTCGAGCACTGTGTCCTATTTGCTTTTAAAGTTGAGATGGCATCCACAACAAGAGCTTGTATTCCACCTACTTGTGCCTAGAAGAAGAAGAAGCTCTTAGCTCTTGGAACCTGCCTTTTCAACCGTGAGTTGCCAAATATCACACATCCTGGATACAGCCAACAACAGCTGTTCTACTGCCAGGAACCTATTTACTGCTAGGTAAACAGAGGTATCAGGTGAATCATTTCTCTTCTAGCCAGGGGACTGAATCCGAGTCTCTCGATTGTGATCTGAAGGTCTGTGTTTAGAGCCATGTGTTGGTGATTGACGATCCATTGTTGATCCATAAACTGAATACACGAATTTTGAGCTTGCATTCTCTCTCTCTCTCTCTCTCTCTCTCTCTCTCTCTCTCTCTCACAACCTACCTTCTTCAGAATCCAGGAGCTCACTTTCCCGTAGTCACTTATATATAAATATTAGGTACCCAACCTCTGGAATCCCTCCCTTAGGAATGCTCCCCTCGGGTCCACCCCCTCGGGGGCTTACCTAAGCTAAAGACCTCGCACCAAAATTATTGATGAATGTCATCGACTGAGGAGGAGAAGGTTATTTGGTCCACTGCAAGAATGTTGGCCTTGTTGCTTGACTGTTGCTGTGTGGGTCAAGGATGTTGACCATGTGGCTTGGCTGTTGCTGTGTGGTTAGCTTGCTTGGTCGATCCATACCCATATAAATGTGTGTGTGTATATGATTGTGCATAACTACCAAGGAAATGTGTGTTAGTATATTAGAAAACTGTGTGTATGTGTGTGTTACACTTAAAAGCATAGTTAATACACAATATATAGTTTAAACTACTACTTTAAGATATAAAGTAGTATTGTTAACTATTCGCTTTGACTTCAAGTATATATTGATGTAAGTATTGATCCGTTGCCAAGTACTGTCCTCGTTTATATGATTTACGATTATATGATTCTCTCTCTCTCTCTCTCTCTCTCTCTCTCTCTCTCTCTCTCTCTCTCTCTCTCTCTCTCTCTCTCTCTCTCTCTCTCTCTCTCTCTCTCTCTCTCTCTCTCTCTCCCCCCCTCTCTCCCCCCTACCACTTCATTCTCCTTCCATCCCCCCCAATTCTTTCCCAGCCCCCTTCCCTCTCTGCCATTCCCACACCCGCCTTTACCTTCCCACCATCCCTGCCTTCCTCTCTCCTCCCCCCCCTTTCCACAGCAACTAAAACATGCACCCTCCCCCCCCTGACCCGCGCCCCCCAACCCCCCTTTCTGGAGGCCCGGCGCCGCCCCCCACCACCTGGAGGTGACACATCTCCCTCCCCACCATCAGAAGCTAACGCCCCCTCCCACCCACCACCAGCAGGATATATACGCCTTCCTTTTCCAGCCCCCTCCCACCAACAGAAAAAACATTTTCCAGCCCCCTCCCATCAACAAAAAACCCCTTTTCCAGCCCCCTCCGATCAACAAAAAAACCCTTTTCCAGCCCCCTCCCACCAACAAAAAACCCCTTTTCCAGCCCCCTCCCATCAACAGAAAAAACATTTTCCAGCCCCCTCCCACCAACAAAAAACCCCTTTTCCAGCCCCCTCCCATCAACAGAAAAAACATTTTCCAGCCCCCTCCCACCAACAGAAAAAACTTTTCTAACAGAAGCACCCCTTTTCCTTAAATAAAAAGGGTGCTTCTGTTGGTAGCAATAATATTTATATAGTGTGAATGAACATTATTTTACTCTGAAATGAAAAATTTTTATAACGCTATTTGTGGCAAGTGAGGACAAAGGAAAGGAAGGGACCTATCAGGGGGGAAAGCGCCAAGCCATCAACGACTATACAGTAATTGGAAAGGGTCAGGATAAGAATTTAGGATGGGACAGGAGGAAGGAATGGTGGCCAACCACTTGGATCGTCGGGGATTGAACGCCAACCACCATGAAGCGAGACCGTCGCTCTTCCGTCCTGCCCAAGTGGTTGTCGTAGGTGGCGTTTTAGTTATGCCACCTGCTTATGTAATGTATTATCCCTGTGTGTGAAGGGTTGGTCAGGTATGTTTATGTTAAAATGAGTAAGGGACAGACAGCTTCCTTGCGGCACTCCACTCTTCAGTTTGATCTCTTCTCTCCTGTAACTGCCAGTCCTCATCCTATATTTTCTATTGTTATGTAAAGCTGCATAATCATTAAAGTTATATAAGGAAATTTAGACCCGTGTGCCAGAGTTTGAGGAAAGCTTTCAATGCATCTATGAGAACGATGTTATATTTTTTTTTGTCGTGGTCAAGATAATAGATGCATATGGCCCCTTTTGTCGCTCCTGAATACATTTTCGTTCGTATGAAAATTTTTCTGCGTTGGCATGAGCTTCACAAGTCTGGAGTTTTTATCCGAATGTTTTTTCCGGTATTTTTGAGCACCCACAACCTATCGGCCAACCTATTATACTCGTCGACTGGTTGAGAAACTTTAGGGTAATATATGAACGGGAATTAGATGGGTTATAAACTAATTACTGGAAGAGCCTGCGGTCTGTGGAGAAGAGCGTGATCCGTGGAGAAAGGGCCCAGGTGAGGTGCTGGTCTCACACACACAAATAATGCATCTCTGGCATCCTGCTTCACTTGTGTCTGGTACATTTTTTCTTACCATGTTGATGTTTTGGTCTATTGGTGTTTACTGTTGTGGGTGTAGTGGTGGTGCTGTAACTGGTAGTGGTACTGTAGTGGTACCAACGACAGCAGTCTTGAGACAGTCCTCACCTTTGGTCTTGTTGCGGTGGACGCCTCTGTTATCCCCACCACTTAGTGCTTGCCACATCACAGTCTTAATCAGCCTTATCTCGCACTCCACTTGTTGTGAGCCACCAGTATTCATCCGCCACTGAATCATGCCTGAGAATGTTGACTTTACGGCTTCGTCTATACGGGTAGACTTAGATAACGTTCACAGAGAAGGAGAGAACGAGATAGAACGCGAGAAAAATACTTCCAACCCAGAGAAGAGAAACAGTGATTTAAAGCGATGTAAACAGTGACTCAAGATCGTGCTGAAGTGCCTTGAGCACGAGCTAAGTCACACTTGAGGTGGAAAATGTCGACGGAATACCGAGGGTGAGATTCACTCAAACCTCAACACCGTTCCTTAGTGGATGATTATTTTTACTCTTTATGCTGCTACTGCTGCTCCTGATGTTATCATGTTTGATGCTGTTGTTTCTGATGTTATCATGGTTGCTGTTGCTTTTGTTATCATGGTTGATGCTGCTGTTACTGATGTTATCATGCTGCTGTTGCTGATGTTATCATGATTGATGCTGCCGTTGCTGATGTTATCATGGTTGATGCTGATGTTATCATGGTTGATGCTGCTGTTGCTGATGTTATCATGATTGATGCTGCTGTTGCTGATGTTATCATGGTTGATGCTGCTGTTGCTGATGTTATCATGGTTGATGCTGCTGATGTTATCATGGTTGATGCTGCTGATGTTATCATGGTTGATGCTGCTGATGTTATCATGGTTGATGCTGCTGTTGCTGATGTTATCATGGTTGATGCTGCTGTTGCTGATGTTATCATGGTTGATGCTGCTGTTGCTGATGTTATCATGGTTGATGTTGCTGTTACTGATGTTATCATAGTTGTAGTTGAATTTTATGCGTAGACTCTCATACATTGCTTGAGTCAATGTTTGCGTACGTGCGTCAATTGCGTCACTGTTCAAGTAAATGTGTCAATGCTTGCGTGTATACCCAGATCACGTCACGGATGATGTACTGTGTCACTGATTGCGAGCATTCGTCGACTGCGTCATAAGTGACGCGAATGAGTCGAATGTCACAACTGTTAATCATTAGCACAGTCAATGAACACTAAGGCAAGTTGGTGTCTCTATAGAACACCTCTATGTTGCTTAACTGACGTTGAGCCCTGTGTAATACCCCCCCCCCCCCTCCCTCCCTCTCTCTCTCTCTCTCTCTCTCTCTCTCTCTCTCTCTCTCTCTCTCTCTCTCTCTCTCTCTCTCTCTCTCTCTCTCCCTCTCTCTCTCTCTCTCTCTCTCTCTCTCTCTCTCTCTCGGATATGAGGACGGTGTTACAGAAACGGTGCCCAGCCACTTAGAGTGACCGTTAGGGATTGAACACAGACCCGACAGTTCAAGAATCCTCCGCTTATCGCTACTCCGTCTATTCATCGCCAGCAAAAGTGATTTGGGCGTACAGGAAAACTGAAATTTTCTCTGGCTGTTTGAAAACTACCTAATTTAATCTTTCAAGTCGTGTTCAATATCTGCATCTCGGTTATACTGTCTTAGAGACTATTGTGCTCGAGAGTCCGGTGATCATACAGCCAACTGAACACAGATTATTACAAAGCTTCAGAAACACAAAATAAGTAAACAAAATCACACCAAGGAATGCCTTAAACTCATCTTATCTATTTAAAGATGATTACAACTCTCTCTTGCGCCAGAAAATGCCTCAGATTGTGTTTTTCTCACGGAAGCACCAAATACGTTGCAAATGTTTACACATTACTTCTGTTACCTGCTTCTCACCTCACTCTTGCCTTATTCAATGCCTGTGCCTCCCTCGCTCTTATTACGGGCTATTCATGCCCGTGCCACCTCTTGGGTGGCTTAATCTTTATCAATCAATCAATCTCGCTCCTATTCCTCCCGGGGAGACATCTCCCGTCACGCAGGGTGCAGTCGCACCTCCACAGCTCTCCAGTATCATCTATTGATACTGGTAATGGCTCAAAAGGGCCACCACTTACGGGCTATTCATGCCCGTGCCACCTTTTGGGTGGCTTAATCTTCATCAATCAATCAATCTCGCTCCTATTCACGACCAAAGATCACATTCACTCCACATTCATGCTCGTGCAACCTCTTGGGTGGCTTAATCTTCATCAATCAATCTCGCTTGCACATCTCCTGTGCCAGGTGAGTACAACGGGCTCACCATAGCCCGTGCTGCTTGAAACGTTTTGTTCCCAGTTGCTGAATCTAAAACAACAACAACTCGCTCCCCATCACAGTCGACTAGATACTGGTAAGGACGGAAGACGGACAGAAACGTCGTCGTCTCTTCATTTTCTGATGTGCGATTTGGTCATCTTCAGCCACGTTATTGTGACTCGTCGTCTGCAAATAAATAAAATTTATATTTATAATAACCACTAAAATTGGCTTTGATTCAGAAATAGATCTATTATAAGTGTAGATAAAGGTTAAACGATCAGTTACAAGACAATATGTTGTATATATATATTCTTGAAATTTGGATAGTTATTACACTTTATGCACGACCTAGTTTCTAAGGAGTGTATGATTTAGTACTCAAATTAGTATGATCATCAAGTAATCACCTCAGTCATGAGACTCTTTATCTACTACCTTATCTGAGATGGTTTGATTATATAGAAGACAGACATGTCTACTGGCTGAATTAGTGCACCTGTGTGAGCTCTGGCCGTTATGGTGCTGATACGGATACCCGGAGTATCTGTACCCTCTCTAAGATACCCGGAGTATCTGTACCCTCTCTAAGATACCCGGAGTATCTGTACCCCTCTCTAAAATACCCGGAGTATCTGTACCTTCTTTAAGATACCCGGAGTATCTGTACCTTCTCTAAGATACCCGGAGTATCTGTGCCCTCTTTTAGATACCCGGAGTATCTGTACCTTCTCTAAGATACCCGGAGTATCTGTACCTTCTCTAAGATACCCGGAGTATCTGTACCTTCTCTAAGATACCCGGAATATTTGTACCCTCTCTAAGATACCCGGACTATCTGTACTTTCTCTAAGATACCCGGAGAATCTGTAAACTTTCTTAGATACCCCGAATCGCATTAAATGAAAGGCGTGAAAATATTTGATCCTGGGGACGATGTTGACAAGTTACTGGTGAGTAAGGAAGAGGACCAAATGGTGGCCTTCTCACGGACACAGTGTAATGGAGTGCATTGATATGTAAATGATTACAGTTATCTCCTGTGAGTCGCCGACAGTGTTCTTTGAATTGCCCGCCCGCCCTCTACAGTGTGAATGTTCCTATATATATATAAACTCTTACCATGTGTTGGCCAGAGAGTGAACCAAGGCGGATATATATATATATATATATATATATATATATATATATATATATATATATATATATATATATATATATATATATATATATATATATATATATACGGAGAGGTATACCCCGCTATAGCTGGTGTATATCCACCGAGATTTTGATTGTTGCCGCGGAAGGCGGCTAGTTTATTGTGCACCCCATACTCTTCCTGTGAGCGGTAGCGCAAAAAGCATTACAGAGGGCACAAAAGGTCTTTATCAGACCTCATCTTAGATTATTACATAAACAATTTCATCTATTATTCACACCTTAGTTTACTATAGTCCAGGGCTAGAGTACACTTGCTGCTTGGTTAGTAAGTTAGTGTGGTGGCCATAATAACCTTCGGGTGATTATTACTCTGAGTTTACCCCAAACAATAAATCAGAGTGAATATTTTTTTTATTAATCAATGGAAATATGTGTATATGCATTTAAAATATTATAATAAACTAAATTGAAGGTGGAGGAAGGACCCAATATATGTGTAAGTGAATTATAAACCAAATTTTGGGATGTAGCCTACTTCCTTTCTTAAGGTACTCTATACTATACAATGTTCTGACAACATTGTACATTGACCTTCAGAAAGGACGTAGGTTACATCCCAAAATTTTGTTTTTAATACACTTAAACATATATTGAGTATCTCCTTTACCTACATTCAAGCACTACGGCATTTTAGTAAGTTTCTCCATAAACTTAATTATACACTTTATTTAGGTATATGCTTTAGAAATTACTTAGAAAATGAAAACAAACAGAAAAATACCTGAACGTGTATTCAAGAAGGTGGGAATTTACTAGTATACAATATCATTGGTACCTCACCATGTGGAAGTGTGGGTACGAAGCCTCTTGTCTCTTTAGGGTACGAGAAATTTTGTAAACAGAGTACAGTGTGTGTGTGTGTGGCGGTTATCATAGAGCCAGGTGTGTGGGGCCTGTGCTTGATATTATCACCATAAATGTGTGTATTGGTTTGGCATGTTACCTAACACCGGATGCCCTTGTTAACCTAGCATTAAGTACCTGAGAGTTACGCAGATATTGTAAGATATTTTCTGTGTGAGGATGTAGTTCAGGTCTCTTACAATAAAATACCATGTAGGAGTGATTAATAAATATATGTTCGTTATTAGAAAATTAACAGGTATTGCAAGTAATTGCACTAGAAAAGTATACCTTCACGGTAGCAGTTCTAGTTGGCAGCAACACAACAAGGAAGTTATGTTAATAATAATAACTACAATAGCGATAGAAGAACAAATTGAACAGGAAAAATATTTAACATATACAACAATTAAAAATAACAATAAAGACAAAACAAATAATAACATGGGAAAGAAAACAAATAAAAATGTTACAAATACAAAAGAAAACCACAAATCAAGACATTAAAAATAATAACAATATTTCACATTCAACGTTAAAGAGTTAAAACTTGAATTCGAATTCATCATCGAACCTTGTTGCCATTACTGGTACCATGACCCTTGGAGCCGCTAAGCAACCGACACAAAATATTTCAGCTATTTCCTGTCACGACATCGCCTCACTTTGGCGGGAATGAACGTTATTGGACACCTCACCTGACATTGGCTCTCCCAGACTGGCGGGAATAAATGTGATTGGCTGTGCTACTGCTGACGTTGGTTCTATGGGACGTGCTATTGGTCGAGGGTACCGTGACGTAGTGCCTGACTCAATATAAACAACGCAACTAGTGGCTGGTCCAAAAGAACATCGCCTGCCGGAGCTCGCTGGCATTATCTTCCCCCGATACTGCGTATTTAGGTTAAGCGAGGCATTATCGCTGCCCATATCGGAGCGCTTCATATTAGAAGTAATTATGAGTCTCTATGTAATAATTATTGATAACAGTCTCACGAGGGTATTATAATGCTGAATAGTCATGTTTCCTAATAATAGTGGTGGGTCATTATGTTTGATGTCAACAATGAGTTCTAAAACTAGATAATTTTTAGATTATCTTCTACCATCTGGACATATGGCGAATACACTGAGTAGATGTCTTACTCTTCATTTGCAAGAGTGAGGTATTAGGCTTCTTGATTATCAACACCACAACACCACCTATGGGGCTGAGTGGATAGACTGAGTAGATAGATACAGCGATCTAGACTCGTGGACCTAGAAATCGGGGTTCGATCCCCGCATCCTGCAGAGACGGATGGGCAGAGTTTCCTTAACCCTGATGGCCCTGTTACCTAGCAGTAAATAGGTACCTGGGGGTTAGACAGCTGCTACGGGCTGCTTCCTGTGTGTGTGTGTGTATGTGGAAATTTTTTTTAGTAGTTAGTGACAGTTGAGAGGCGGGCCGAAAAAGCAGAGCTCAACCCCCCCGCAACACAAGTAGGTGAATACCTGAATCGTCAAGATTCAGGTGAAAGATACGACAATAAACATACTCACCGATGATCGGTGAGTGATTCAATCCCGTGCCACCTTTAGTATGGCTAAATCTTTGTTGACCAAACCACACACTAGAAAGTGAAGGGACGACGACGTTTCGGTCCGTCCTCAAGTCGATTGTCGGCTTAATCTTTATCAATCGATTGTCGGCTTAATCTTTATCAATCAATCAATCTTGTAAGCTTAGTATAGCCGTGGTAGTACAACAGAATGTACTCCTGAAGATGTTACATTGCTTACGAAACGTCGAACAATAAAAATGGAAAGATTAAGTGATCTAGTGTTTCTTCACCTCCAGATGGCAGAAGATATTTGCGTAGACTGAAAAATATCCGAAAGAAAAGTAATAATAGTCACAATGTTGTGTTTAATGACATGTGTATATATATATATATATATATATATATATATATATATATATATATATATATATATATATATATATATATATATATATATATATGTCGTACCTAGTAGCCAGAACGCACTTCTCAGCCTACTATTCAAGGCTCGATTTGCCTAATAAGCCAAGTTTTCATGAATTAATTGTTTTTCGGCAACCTAACCTACCTAACCTAACCTAACCTAACTTTTTCCGCTACCTAACCTAACCTAACCTATAAAGATAGGTTAGGTTAGGTAGGGTTGGTTAGGTTCGGTCATATATCTACGTTAATTTTAACTCTAATAAAAAAAATTGACCTCATACATAATGAAATGGGTAGGTTTATCATTTCATAAGAAAAAAATTAGAGAAAATATATTATTTCAGGAAAACTTGGCTTATTAGGCAAATCGGGCCTTGAATAGTAGGCCAAAAAGTGCGTTCTGGCTACTAGGTACGATATATATATATATATATATATATATATATATATATATATATATATATATATATATATATATATATATATGACAATGTCAGACCACGGAGGAAAAATGAAACAGGAATTTCCTTAAGTACTTTCGTATATTAATACATCTTCAGAAGGAGTGAATGATCTTCACTCCTTCTGAAGATGTATTAATATACGAAAGTACTTAAGGAAATTCCTGTTTCATTTTTCCTCCGTGGACTGACATTGTCACATTTTTAATCACGTGTTTACTTTCGTGATATACACACACACACACACACACACACACATATATATATATGTATATATATATATATATATATATATATATATATATATATATATATATATATATATATATATATATATATATATATATATATATATATATATATATATATATATTATAAGAGGAATTTTAACGAGTGGAAGACTTTAGTGTTGGGGGGTTATGGCCAATCGATTCAGTGGTCTGTAAGTCAATAAATATCCTCGTTTAAACCTTGAAGAACACTTTATTCCCCAAACTATGTAAGATATCAAAGTACACTCACTGTATATTCACTGAGAAGGATACCTCTTGGTATATATCCCCCTATGACAGAATCAATAAAATAAACCAGAAATAAAAATTAAAAGACATTTGCATATGTAAGAATAACGACTGAGGAACTGCAACCGCCTTGGCTGCAGTGTGAATAGGACGGCACCTGCATTGCCGTTCGCTTTAACACGCGTGATTAACGACCCATGGTTGCTCTTAACTGCTGTGAATGGCTCTTGCTGCTAATGGGGGAAGACCATTTTTTTTACATGAGGACTTGCATACAAATTCTTCCTCATTAGCATATCCAACACTTGCATAGGGGGAACGATTGAAAATTGCATCTTCGAATGGAATGAATGTCTGTAAAGTATAACTGGAAATGTCTACTTTGGAGATGGTCCTTTGAACCACGCCAGAGCTATCAAGACCCCCGCTAAGACCTGTTGATATCAGCCAGGTGGTATAAATTCATACAACCAGGTGGTATAAATTCATACAACCAGGTGGTATAAATTCATACAACCAGGTGGTATAAATTCATAGTCAGGTGGTATAAATTCATAGTCAGGTGGTATAAATTCATACAGACAGGTGGTATAAATTCATACAACCAGGTGGCATAAATTCATACAGCTAGGTGGTATAAATTCATACAGCCAGGTGGTATACGTTGGTTCATGGCTGAATAAATACACAGTATACATACAGAGGTGGGGTATATCCTTAGCACCCACTGTTCTTTCAATAGAACAAAATAATCACACACTTTAGAAAGCAGAACAAATCCACTTTAAAGAACAGTCATACAATAAATAAACAGTTAAATCACTTGGTGTTGCTTATTTTTGTCATGTCAGTGAAACCTGTGACGAAGATTGCCAAGTTTTAGTATTCATAAAAGACCAACACGACCTCGCAAGGACATCCCAGAGGATGTCCCACAGGGACAAACAGAAACAGGATGAGAAACAGAGATGGGCCTTCGGAGAGACCGGCTCGACTAGAGCAGAGAGAGACAGGGAGACAAGGAAGGAGAAGAAGGAGAGGGGAGATGTTTGAAGAGAGAAGAGCGGGGAAAAAAGGGGGAGGGAAGAGAGAGGGAAGGAGAAGTTTGTGAATGTTTAAAAAGAGGGAATGAGAAGGGAGAGAGGGTGAGATGTTTGAAGGAAGGAAAGAAGGGGGTAAGATGGATCAGAGAAGAGACGTGAGGAAAAGGGAGAGAGGTGAGAGGGGGAAAAGGGTAGAGGGGGTTATGTTGTGGGAGAGGGAAACAGTGGAGGAAAGAGGAGAGGGGAGGGGGATGTTGGGGAGAAAGGTGGAGAGTAGAGATAGGGGAAATAAACATGAGAGAGATGGAATGAGTGGGAGAGAAACCCGGGCGCAGCCGGTTATTCCTTCCAGTAACTGTAAAAGATAATTTATGTTTGTTTGTTCGAGACTGTAGGCCAGATGCCTGCGGTTAGGGCGTCATATAACTTTCCCTTGCCACTGGTGATGGTATAGGAGTATCATGGAGGAGTCGCTTCTCATGCCTCCCTTTAATTAAGAACGATTGATTCCTCTTGAGTTAACCAATGATTAGCATGAAGTCTGAAATTGTTGTTTGGTTTTCCATAGAGTTTGTCAACTGATTTTTCAGTTATTCACTCTCATACAGGTCCATATGTTTAGTAGCCTGCACTGACAAATTTTGGGTACACTGTGATGATATCTTCTGGAAGATATCCTCACAGTGTACCCAAAATTTGCCAGTGCAGGCTACTAAACATATGGCCCTGTATGACTAACCATCCTGCGAGATGGGGATTTTTATTACCACTGCTGCCTTATTCACTCTCGTGTTGATGATATCCTCATAATGCTTCTGGAGTCTGCCAGTGCAGACTGCCCATCACACGCCTCTGTATGACTAACCATCCTGTGTGATGGGGATTTTTTTAGCATCACGTAGCTAGCTTTTTTGACACACTGTACTCCACTTCATATAGTCTAGGGCAGCTGCACTAATGCAGAGGTACCTCATGTATGAAAACAAATATTCATCAATCTTGCTCTTCTCAATGCCGTCACACTTGAAACAATTGCCTCCTCCATCGAAAATTTAAGATCTCACGAGCACTGTGTCTACACCGACGGCTCAGTCCAATCTTCTACTGGACGGGCGGCAGCAGCATGTAGTCTTTATAGAAATAATATTTGCACACAGACTGTTAGTGTCAAGTTAAACAACGGGCTGACCTCCACACAAGCAGAACTAGCGGCACTACAACTAGCTACCAGTACATTAAGAGAGAAAGAGAGAGAGAATGGAAGGGAATGATGTTGAGAGAATAAACGGTTCAGAGACAGAAAGACAGAGACCCGGGTACTTCCGGGTATTTCATTTAAGTTAGATGAATACCTGGATGGATAAAAATACGAGGGCGCTTCAACAGCGGTCTCGTATCTTGCATGGACCGGTGTTCAATCCCTGAAGGTCCCAGTAGTTTAACACCGTCCTCATATCCTTTCAAGTGCTGTATAGTCACACTGGCTCAATTTTTTCCCCTGATAATTGCTTTTTATAAATACTTGTCCAAGTGGTAAGGACGACAATCACCATGACGAAGTTGTTCATTTACTGTAACTAATACAAACTTGGGCTGGCATGGTCTTTCTAGCAACAGGAGAGGCTGCAAGTTTGCATCAGCAGTAATGACTACTAGTTCTTTATCAACAACAGTGCTACAAGGGTTGTATCAATAAGAAAGTCTGGAGATTCTGTGTTAACAGTAGTTGCTGTGAGTACTGAATCAACAGAAGTGGCCAACTCTCTCACAAACGGTAGGCTTAGCCTATACAAATACAGATAAGGCTGTATTTTATTCCACAACAAGGCTGCTTGTTGTGGTCTCAACAGAAACATCTGACGCACTCAGGGAGGAGTGACTGCCAGTTGTCTATCAATGGATAACATAGTTCCTCAGGCACCCAAGCCACAAATATGAAAATGAAGAATTAACAACATTTCAGTCTGACCTGGACCATCATTCAACTAATTGGGTCAAAAGATTGGCAGATGCAGTTTAATGCAGATAAATGTAAAGTTCTGAGGCTAGGTAATGATGATAGAGTTACAAGATACGAGCTAGATGGTGTTGAGATTGCGAAGTCAGATTGCGAAAGGTATCTGGGTGTTATGATTAGTAAGAATTTAAAACCAAAGGATCAATGCATGAATGTTCGAAATAAGGCAAATAGGACACTGGGATTTATTAATCGAAGCATTAGTAACATAAGAACATAAGAATAAAGGTAACTGCAGAAGGCCTATTGACCCATACGAGGCAGCTCCTATCTAGAACCACCCAATCTCACTCATATACATGTCCAACCCACACTTGAAACAATCAAGACACCTGGTGTTGTTCTTCAGTTATATCTTACTCTGGTTAGGCCCCATTTAGATTATGCAGTTCAGTTTTGCTCGCCGTACTATAGAATGGATATAAATTCACTTGAACGTGTTCAGCGTATGATGAAAAAGTTAATTCCCCAAATTAGAAATCTTTCATATGAAGAAAGATTAACAGAGCTTAAATTGCATTCACTGGAAAGGCGAAGAGTTAGGGGGTGACATGATAGATGTTTACAAGTGAATGAATAGACATAACAAGGGGGATATTAAAATATTATAGGGTATTAAAAGTATCAACACAAGACAGAACACGAAACAATGGGTATGAATTGGATAAGTTCAGGATCAGTCGGTCAGGTGAAGCCACAGTGAGAGGTTGTGTTAACCGGAGCTCCTGAGTGTTGTTATCATAGCAATATGGAAGTTGTAGTGAAGGACCTGGTGACTCTAGTGGGAGCCCTGAGGACAGAGTTGGACTCTCTGCGGGAGGAGGTGCGTCAGCTTAAAAAACAACGAGAAGTAACGAAGGAGGAGACCAGCAGTAAAGGGACCTCGTCTTGGAGAGTTGCGAAAGACAGGGGCCTTAAGAAGACTTTGATAAAGCCGCCTTCAAACGTCATAGCAACTTCAAATTCATTTGACGTTTTGGAGGACGAGTGCTGTGGAGAGACTGTGGATCGCGCAAAAGGGAAAGCAACGAAGAGAAAGGAAGCGCAGGCCCCTCAGAAAGTAAAGGAAGTACCTAAGCAAACATTAGTTGTGGGAGATTCCCAGATAAGGTATTTGGATAGAACGTTTTGTGCTAGAGATAGGGGGAACAGGTTAAGGGTTTGCTATCCCGGAGCTGGCATTGGTGATATTATAAACAACATGAATGATATTATGGCTGGTAATGGGAACAATCCCATTATTTGCATTAGCGTGGGAGGAAATGATGTTGGTCGAGTCAGGAGTGAGGAACTGATTCAGAGGTATAAAACAGCCATAGAGTTAGTTAGGAGCAAGGGAGGAATCCCGATCATATGTGGCATTCTTCCAAGAAAGGGAGTGGGAAATGAATGGATATCGAGGGCACTTGGTGTCAATTGCCGGCTGGAAAGATATTGCAAATCAAATGCAATATCTTTCATAGACAACTGGGAACACTTCTATGGAAGAAATGAAATGTATGCTCGTGATGGGGTGCATCTATCGAGAGCTGGGGTTGTTGCTGTTGCGAACTCGCTAGAAGAAGTGGTTAGAGGTGTTTGTTTGGGTTTAAACTGTTAGTAGATAGAGGTATGGGAATTGATTTGGAGGAAGGAGGTAATAAAAGTATGTGTTTGTGGGAGAAAGGAATTGGCAAAACGATCAGGGAAAGAGAAGGTCCGCAAAATAACAATTCACTTAGGGTATATTACACTAACAGTAGAAGTCTAAGAAATAAAATTAACGAATTAAATGCTCTTGTCTGCACAGAAAAAATAGATATTATTGCACTTACCGAAACGTGGATGAATGTAGAAAATAGAGAACTATTAGCTGAATATCAAATATATGGATTTAAACTATTTCACACAGATAGATATATTAGACGAGGAGGTGGAGTAGCCATATATGTTAGGGATAATTTGAAATGTAGTCTCAAAGAAGGAATCAAAACAGAGCCACACACAGAAACTATTTGGATTGAATTAAACGAAAAAGCTAATAATATTATAATAGGAGTAATATATAGGCCACCAAATTTAGACAGAATGGAAGCAAAGCATATATGGGATGAAATATCTAGAGCATCTAGATCTAACAGTATTTATGTCATGGGTGACTTTAATTTTAGCGGAATAAACTGGTTGAACAAAACAGGGAATAGTGAAGCAGAAGATTTTCTAGAATTAATTGACGATTGCTTTCTTACGCAACACATTAAGGAACCAACACGGGAAAATAATATTTTAGATATAGTGTTAACTAACAGGGAAACGCAAATTAATGACATCGAAATAGGGAGTGAGCTAGGGAGCAGTGATCACAAAGAAATCAGATTTAGCATAGAATGGAATAGACCAGTAGGAGAAAATTCTGTTAAAGTGCCAGATTTTCGAAAAGCTGATTTTAATAGCCTAAGAAATTTTTTGGGTCAAATTGATTGGAAAGGCTTGGGTATGGGGTGTGGGCCGGTCTTGGAGCGAGACATGAACCCAGCGATAGGTGACTTAAATGGGGATTTCGATGTGGATTCAATATATAACTTATTTAAGAATATTCTAAACAAAGCACAGGAACGTAGTATACCATACAAATTGAATAGATCGTATACTAATGACCCAAAGTGGATAACAAAGAATTTGAAGAACCTTATAGGTAAAAAGAGAGCTTGGTACAAAAGGATTAAAAATGGGGAGGTCACTTTAGAACAGGAATTCGTACAACTGGTTAGAAATGTTAAAAAAGAGATAAGGAAAGCAAAAAGAAACTATGAAGTTCGCATAGCAGGGCAAGCAAAGACAAATCCTAAAGGGTTTTTTCAGTTATATCGTACTAAGACTAGGGAAAGGATAGGTCCATTAAAAACTGAGACAGGTCAAATAACAGATAGTGATGAAGAGATGAGTAGTATTTTTAATAAATATTTTGTATCTGTATTTACTAAAGAGGAACTTAACAATATGCCTTCAGCCGAACAAGTCTATGTGGGTGGGGACGAGGACAGGTTGACGAGTTTAGCAGTTACCAGGGAGGATGTTCTTAAACAAATAGTAAAACTCAAACCAAACAAATCCCCAGGGCCGGATGAAGTGTTTGCTAGGGTGCTTAAAGAATGCAAAGAGGAGCTTTGTGACCCACTGTCAACCATATTTAATAAATCAATAGAGTCAGGCAGAGTGCCAGAGTTTTGGAAAGTTGCTAATGTGATACCAGTTTTTAAGAAAGGAGATAGATCACTTGCGTCTAACTATCGACCAATTAGCCTAACGTCTATTGTGGGAAAGTTACTCGAATCTATAATAGCAAATAAAATTCGTCTTCATCTTGAAAAACATAAATTAATAATTGAGTCGCAACATGGTTTTATAAATGGCCGTTCATGTTTAACAAATTTGTTATCTTTTTATTCTAGCATTGTTGAGGCAGTTGATAGTGGTAAGGATTGCGATGTTGTATACCTTGACTTTAGCAAAGCTTTTGATACTGTGCCACATGAAAGACTGATTAAAAAAATAGAGTCTCATGGTATTGGGGGTGCTATATTAAGCTGGATTAGGGCATGGCTATACCAAAGGAAACAGAGAGTTAGTATAAATGGAATCAAGTCAGAGTGGGAAAATGTTGTAAGTGGAGTGCCTCAAGGCTCTGTCCTGGGACCTCTGTTGTTTATAATATATATAAATGATTTAGATTCAGGTTTGAGTAGCAACATTTGCAAATTTGCCGATGATACGAAAATCGGTAGGGAAATTAATTCGGAGGAGGACTCACTATCACTTCAAGTTGATCTAGATAGGGTTTTGAAATGGTCAAAGGATTGGCAGATGCAGTTTAATGCTGATAAATGTAAAGTTCTGAGGTTAGGTAATGATGATAGAGTTACAAGATACGAGCTAGATGGTGTTGTGATTGCGAAGTCGGATTGCGAAAGGGATCTGGGAGTTATGATTAGTAAGAATTTAAAACAAAAGGATCAATGCATAAATGTTCGTAACAAGGCAAATCGGACACTTGGATTTATTAATCGCAGCGTTAGTAACAAGACACCTGGTGTGGTTCTCAAGCTATATCTTGCTCTAGTTAGGCCCCATTTAGATTATGCAGTTCAGTTTTGGTCGCCATATTATAGAATGGATATAAATTCACTTGAACGTGTCCAGCGTAGGATGACTAAGTTAATTCCCCAAATTAGAAATCTTTCATATGAAGAAAGATTAAGAAGAGGAGAAAGATTTGCATTAGCGTGGGAGGAAATGATGTTGGTCGAGTCAGGAGTGAGGAACTGATTCAGAAGTATAAAACAGCCATAGAGTTAGTTAGGAGCAAGGGAGGAATCCCGATCATATGTGGCATTCTTCCAAGAAAGGGAGTGGGAAATGAATGGATATCGAGGGCACTTGGTGTCAATTGCCGGCTGGAAAGATATTGCAAATCAAATGCAATATCTTTCATAGACAACTGGGAACACTTCTATGGAAGAAATGAAATGTATGCTCGTGATGGGGTGCATCTATCGAGAGCTGGGGTTGTTGCTGTTGCGAACTCGCTAGAAGAAGTGGTTAGAGGTGTTTGTTTGGGTTTAAACTGTTAGTAGATAGAGGTATGGGAATTGATTTGGAGGAAGGAGGTAATAAAAGTATGTGTTTGTGGGAGAAAGGAATTGGCAAAACGATCAGGGAAAGAGAAGGTCCGCAAAATAACAATTCACTTAGGGTATATTACACTAACAGTAGAAGTCTAAGAAATAAAATTAACGAATTAAATGCTCTTGTCTGCACAGAAAAAATAGATATTATTGCACTTACCGAAACGTGGATGAATGTAGAAAATAGAGAACTATTAGCTGAATATCAAATATATGGATTTAAACTATTTCACACAGATAGATATATTAGACGAGGAGGTGGAGTAGCCATATATGTTAGGGACAATTTGAAATGTAGTCTCAAAGAGGGAATCAAAACAGAGCCACACACAGAAACTATTTGGATTGAATTAAACGAAAAAGCTAATAATATTATAATAGGAGTAATATATAGGCCACCAAATTTAGACAGAATGGAAGCAAAGCATCTATGGGATGAAATATCTAGAGCATCTAGATCTAACAGTATTTATGTCATGGGTGACTTTAATTTTAGCGGAATAAACTGGTTGAACAAAACAGGGAATAGTGAAGCAGAAGATTTTCTAGAATTAATTGACGATTGCTTTCTTACGCAACACATTAAGGAACCAACACGGGAAAATAATATTTTAGATTTAGTGTTAACTAACAGGGAAACGCAAATTAATGACATCGAAATAGGGAGTGAGCTAGGGAGCAGTGATCACAAAGAAATCAGATTTAGCATAGAATGGAATAGACCAGTAGGAGAAAATTCTGTTAAAGTGCCAGATTTTCGAAAAGCTGATTTTGATAGCCTAAGAAATTTTTTGGGTCAAATTGATTGGAAAGGCTTGGGTATGGGGTGTGGGCCGGTCTTGGAGCGAGACATGAACCCAGCGATAGGTGACTTAAATGGGGATTTCGATGTGGATTCAATATATAACTTATTTAAGAATATTCTAAACAAAGCACAGGAACGTAGTATACCATACAAATTGAATAGATCGTATACTAATGACCCAAAGTGGATAACAAAGAATTTGAAGAACCTTATAGGTAAAAAGAGAACTTGGTACAAAAGGATTAAAAATGGGGAGGTCACTTTAGAACAGGAATTCGTACAACTGGTTAGAAATGTTAAAAAAGAGATAAGGAAAGCAAAAAGAAACTATGAAGTTCGCATAGCAGGGCAAGCAAAGACAAATCCTAAAGGGTTTTTTCAGTTATATCGTACTAAGACTAGGGAAAGGATAGGTCCATTAAAAACTGAGACAGGTCAAATAACAGATAGTGATGAAGAGATGAGTAGTATTTTTAATAAATATTTTGTATCTGTATTTACTAAAGAGGAACTTAACAATATGCCTTCAGCCGAACAAGTCTATGTGGGTGGGGACGAGGACAGGTTGACGAGTTTAGCAGTTACCAGGGAGGATGTTCTTAAACAAATAGTAAAACTCAAACCAAACAAATCCCCAGGGCCGGATGAAGTGTTTGCTAGGGTGCTTAAAGAATGCAAAGAGGAGCTTTGTGACCCACTGTCAACCATATTTAATAAATCAATAGAGTCAGGCAGAGTGCCAGAGTTTTGGAAAGTTGCTAATGTGATACCAGTTTTTAAGAAAGGAGATAGATCACTTGCGTCTAACTATCGACCAATTAGCCTAACGTCTATTGTGGGAAAGTTACTCGAATCTATAATAGCAAATAAAATTCGTCTTCATCTTGAAAAACATAAATTAATAATTGAGTCGCAACATGGTTTTATAAATGGCCGTTCATGTTTAACAAATTTGTTATCTTTTTATTCTAGCATTGTTGAGGCAGTTGATAGTGGTAAGGATTGCGATGTTGTATACCTTGACTTTAGCAAAGCTTTTGATACAGTGCCACATGAAAGACTGATTAAAAAAATAGAGTCTCATGGTATTGGGGGTGCTATATTAAGCTGGATTAGGGCATGGCTATACCAAAGGAAACAGAGAGTTAGTATAAATGGAATCAAGTCAGAGTGGGAAAATGTTGTAAGTGGAGTGCCTCAAGGCTCTGTCCTGGGACCTCTGTTGTTTATAATATATATAAATGATTTAGATTCAGGTTTGAGTAGCAACATTTGCAAATTTGCCGATGATACGAAAATCGGTAGGGAAATTAATTCGGAGGAGGACTCACTATCACTTCAAGTTGATCTAGATAGGGTTTTGAAATGGTCAAAGGATTGGCAGATGCAGTTTAATGCTGATAAATGTAAAGTTCTGAGGTTAGGTAATGATGATAGAGTTACTAGATACGAGCTAGATGGTGTTGTGATTGCGAAGTCGGATTGCGAAAGAGATCTGGGAGTTATGATTGGTAAGAATTTAAAACAAAAGGATCAATGCATAAATGTTCGTAATAAGGCAAATCGGACACTTGGATTTATTAATCGCAGCGTTAGTAACAAGACACCTGGTGTGGTTCTCAAGCTATATCTTGCTCTAGTTAGGCCCCATTTAGATTATGCAGTTCAGTTTTGGTCGCCATATTATAGAATGGATATAAATTCACTTGAACGTGTCCAGCGTAGGATGACTAAGTTAATTCCCCAAATTAGAAATCTTTCATATGAAGAAAGATTAACAAAGCTTAAGTTGCATTCACTGGAAAGGCGAAGAGTTAGGGGCGACATGATAGAGGTTTACAAGTGGGTGAATGGACATAACAAGGGGGATATTAATAGGGTATTAAAAGTATCAACACAGGACAGAACACGAAACAATGGGTATAAATTGGATAAGTTTAGATTTAGGAAAGACTTGGGTAAATACTGGTTCAGTAACAGGGTTGTAGATTTGTGGAACCAATTGCCGCGTAACGTGGTGGAGGTGGGGTCCCTCGATTGTTTCAAGCGCGGGTTGGACAAGTATATGAGTGGGATTGGGTGGTTATAGAATAGGAGCTGCCTCGTATGGGCCAATAGGCCTTCTGCAGTTACCTTTGTTCTTATGTTCTTATGTTCTTATGAGTTAGTATAAATGGAGTCAAGTCAGAATGGGAAAATGTTGTAAGTGGGGTGCCTCAGGGCTCTGTCCTGGGACTCTGTTGTTTATAATATATATAAATGATTTAGATTCAGGTTTGAGTAGCAACATTTGCAAATTTGCCGATGATACGAAAATCGGTAGGGAAATTAATTCGGAGGAGGACTCACTATCACTTCAAGTTGATCTAGATAGGGTTTTGAAGTGGTCGAAGGATTGGCAGATGCAGTTTAATGCTGATAAATGTAAAGTTCTGAGGTTAAGTAATGATGATAGGGTTACAAGATACGAGCTAAATGGTGTTGAGATTGCGAAGTCGAATTGCGAAAGGGATCTGGGAGTTATGATTAGTAAGAATTTAAAACAAAAGGATCAATGCATAAATGTTCGTAATAAGGCATATCGGACACTTGGATTTATTAATCGCAGCGTTAGTAACAAGACACCTGGTGTGGTTCTCAAGTAAGAATTTAAAACAAAAGGATCAATGCATAAATGTTCGTAATAAGGCAAATCGGACACTTGGATTTATTAATCGCAGCGTTAGTAACAAGACACCTGGTGTGGTTCTCAAGCTCTATCTTGCTCTAGTTAGGCCCCATTCAGATTATGCAGTTCAGTTTTGGTCGCCATATTATAGAACGGATATAAATTCACTTGAACGTGTCCAGCGTAGGATGACTAAGTTAATTCCCCAAATTAGAAATCTTTCATATGAAGAAAGATTAACAAAGCTTAAGTTGCATTCACTGGAAAGGCGAAGAGTTAGGGGTGACATGATAGAGGTTTACAAGTCGGTGAATGGACATAACAAAGGGGATATTAATAGGGTATTAAAAGTGTCAACACAAGACAGAACACGAAACAATGGGTATAAATTGGGTAAGTTTAGATTTAGGAAAGACTTGGGTAAATACTGGTTCAGTAACAGGGTTGTTGATTTGTGGAACCAATTACCGCGTAACGTCCTGGAGGTGGGGTCCCTCGATTGTTTCAAGCGCGGGTTGGACAAGTATATGAGTGAGATTGGGTGGTTACAAATAGGAGCTGCCTCGCATGGGCCAATAGGCCTTCTGCAGTTGCCTTTGTTCTTATGTTCTTATGTTCTTATTAACAAAGCTTAAGTTGCATTCACTGGAAAGGCGAAGAGTTAGGGGTGACATGATAGAGGTTTACAAGTGGATGAATGGACATAACCGGGGGGATATTAATAGGGTATTAAAAGTATCAACACAGGACAGAACACGAAACAATGGATATAAATTGGATAAGTTTAGATTTAGGAAAGACTTGGGTAAATACTGGTTCAGTAACAGGGTTGTTGATTTGTGGAACCAATTGCCGCGTAACATTGTGGAGGTGGGATCCCTCGATTGTTTCAAGCACGGGTTGGACAAGTATATGAGTGGGATTGGGTGGTTATAGAATAGGAGCTGCCTCGTATGGGCCAATAGGCCTTCTGCAGTTACCTTTGTTCTTATGTTCTTATGTTCTTATGAGATAGATCACTTGCGTCTAACTATCGACCAATTAGCCTAACGTCTATTGTGGGAAAGTTACTCGAATCTATAATAGCAAATAAAATTCGTCTTCATCTTGAAAAACATAAATTAATAATTGAGTCGCAACATGGTTTTATAAATGGCCGTTCATGTTTAACAAATTTGTTATCTTTTTATTCTAGCATTGTTGAGGCAGTTGATAGTGGTAAGGATTGCATAAGAACATAAGAACATAAGAACAAAGGTAACTGCAGAAGGCCTATTGGCCCATACGAGGCAGCTCCTATTCTATAACCACCCAATCCCACTCATATACTTGTCCAACCCGTGCTTGAAACAATCGAGGGACCCCACCTCCACAATGTTACGCGGCAATTGGTTCCACAAATCAACAACCCTGTTACTGAACCAGTATTTACCCAAGTCTTTCCTAAATCTAAACTTATCCAATTTATATCCATTGTTTCGTGTTCTGTCCTGTGTTGATACTTTTAATACCCTATTAATATCCCCCCGGTTATGTCCATTCATCCACTTGTAAACCTCTATCATGTCACCCCTAACTCTTCGCCTTTCCAGTGAATGCAACTTAAGCTTTGTTAATCTTTCTTCATATGAAAGATTTCTAATTTGGGGAATTAACTTAGTCATCCTACGCTGGACACGTTCAAGTGAATTTATATCCATTCTATAATATGGCGACCAAAACTGAACTGCATAATCTAAATGGGGCCTAACTAGAGCAAGATATAACTTGAGAACCACACCAGGTGTCTTGTTACTAACGCTGCGATTAATAAATCCAAGTGTCCGATTTGCCTTATTACGAACATTTATGCATTGATCCTTTTGTTTTAAATTCTTACTAATCATAACTCCCAGATCCCTTTCGCAATCCGACTTCGCAATCACAACACCATCTAGCTCGTATCTTGTAACTCTATCATCATTACCTAACCTCAGAACTTTACATTTATCAGCATTAAACTGCATCTGCCAATCCTTTGACCATTTCAAAACCCTATCTAGATCAACTTGAAGTGATAGTGAGTCCTCCTCCGAATTAATTTCCCTACCGATTTTCGTATCATCGGCAAATTTGCAAATGTTGCTACTCAAACCTGAATCTAAATCATTTATATATATTATAAACAACAGAGGTCCCAGGACAGAGCCTTGAGGCACTCCACTTACAACATATTCCCACTCTGACTTGATTCCATTTATACTAACTCTCTGTTTCCTTTGGTATAGCCATGCCCTAATCCAGCTTAATATAGCACCCCCAATACCATGAGACTCTATTTTTTTAATCAGTCTTTCATGTGGCACTGTATCAAAAGCTTTGCTAAAGTCAAGGTATACAACATCGCAATCCTTACCACTGTCAACTGCCTCAACAATGCTAGAATAAAAAGATAACAAATTTGTTAAACATGAACGGCCATTTATAAAACCATGTTGCGACTCAATTATTAATTTATGTTTTTCAAGATGAAGACGAATTTTATTTGCTATTATAGATTCGAGTAACTTTCCCACAATAGACGTTAGGCTAATTGGTCGATAGTTAGACGCAAGTGATCTATCTCCTTTCTTAAAAACTGGTATCACATTAGCAACTTTCCAAAACTCTGGCACTCTGCCTGACTCTATTGATTTATTAAATATGGTTGACAGTGGGTCACAAAGCTCCTCTTTGCATTCTTTAAGCACCCTGGCAAACACTTCATCCGGCCCTGGGGATTTGTTTGGTTTGAGTTTTACTATTTGTTTAAGAACATCCTCCCTGGTAACTGCTAAACTCGTCAACCTGTCCTCGTCCCCACCCACATAGACTTGTTCGGCTGAAGGCATATTGTTAAGTTCCTCTTTAGTAAATACAGATACAAAATATTTATTAAAAATACTACTCATCTCTTCATCACTATCTGTTATTTGACCTGTCTCAGTTTTTAATGGACCTATCCTTTCCCTAGTCTTAGTACGATATAACTGAAAAAACCCTTTAGGATTTGTCTTTGCTTGCCCTGCTATGCGAACTTCATAGTTTCTTTTTGCTTTCCTTATCTCTTTTTTAACATTTCTAATCAGTTGTACGAATTCCTGTTCTAAAGTGACCTCCCCATTTTTAATCCTTTTGTACCAAGCTCTCTTTTTACCTATAAGGTTCTTCAAATTCTTTGTTATCCACTTTGGGTCATTAGTATTCGATCTATTCAATTTGTATGGTATACTACGTTCCTGTGCTTTGTTTAGAATATTCTTAAATAAGTTATATATTGAATCCACATCGAAATCCCCATATAAGTCACCTATCGCTGGGTTCATGTCTCGCTCCAAGACCGGCCCACACCCCATACCCAAGACTTTCCAATCAATTTGACCCAAAAAATTTCTTAGGCTATTAAAATCAGCTTTTCGAAAATCTGGCACTTTAACAGAATTTTCTCCTACTGGTCTATTCCATTCTATGCTAAATCTGATTTCTTTGTGATCACTGCTCCCTAGCTCACTCCCTATTTCGATGTCATTAATTTGCGTTTCCCTGTTAGTTAACACTAAATCTAAAATATTATTTTCCCGTGTTGGTTCCTTAATGTGTTGCGTAAGAAAGCAATCGTCAATTAATTCTAGAAAATCTTCTGCTTCACTATTCCCTGTTTTGTTCAACCAGTTTATTCCGCTAAAATTAAAGTCACCCATGACATAAATACTGTTAGATCTAGATGCTCTAGATATTTCATCCCATAGATGCTTTGCTTCCATTCTGTCTAAATTTGGTGGCCTATATATTACTCCTATTATAATATTATTAGCTTTTTCGTTTAATTCAATCCAAATAGTTTCTGTGTGTGGCTCTGTTTTGATTCCCTCTTTGAGACTACATTTCAAATTGTCCCTAACATATATGGCTACTCCACCTCCTCGTCTAATATATCTATCTGTGTGAAATAGTTTAAATCCATATATTTGATATTCAGCTAATAGTTCTCTATTTTCTACATTCATCCACGTTTCGGTAAGTGCAATAATATCTATTTTTTCTGTGCAGACAAGAGCATTTAATTCGTTAATTTTATTTCTTAGACTTCTACTGTTAGTGTAATATACCCTAAGTGAATTGTTATTTTGCGGACCTTCTCTTTCCCTGATCGTTTTGCCAATTCCTTTCTCCCACAAACACATACTTTTATTACCTCCTTCCTCCAAATCAATTCCCATACCTCTATCTACTAACAGTTTAAACCCAAACAAACACCTCTAACCACTTCTTCTAACGAGTTCGCAACAGCAACAACCCCAGCTCTCGATAGATGCACCCCATCACGAGCATACATTTCATTTCTTCCATAGAAGTGTTCCCAGTTGTCTATGAAAGATATTGCATTTGATTTGCAATATCTTTCCAGCCGGCAATTGACACCAAGTGCCCTCGATATCCATTCATTTCCCACTCCCTTTCTTGGAAGAATGCCACATATGATCGGGATTCCTCCCTTGCTCCTAACTAACTCTATGGCTGTTTTATACCTCTGAATCAGTTCCTCACTCCTAACTCGACCAACATCATTTCCTCCCACGCTAATGCAAATAATGGGATTGTTCCCATTACCAGCCATAATATCATTCATGTTGTTTATAATATCACCAATGCCAGCTCCGGGATAGCAAACCCTTAACCTGTTCCCCCTATCTCTAGCACAAAACGTTCTATCCAAATACCTTATCTGGGAATCTCCCACAACTAATGTTTGCTTAGGTACTTCCTTTACTTTCTGCGATGTTGTATACCTTGACTTTAGCAAAGCTTTTGATACAGTGCCACATGAAAGACTGATTAAAAAAATAGAGTCTCATGGTATTGGGGGTGCTATATTAAGCTGGATTAGGGCATGGCTATACCAAAGGAAACAGAGAGTTAGTATAAATGGAATCAAGTCAGAGTGGGAAAATGTTGTAAGTGGAGTGCCTCAAGGCTCTGTCCTGGGACCTCTGTTGTTTATAATATATATAAATGATTTAGATTCAGGTTTGAGTAGCAACATTTGCAAATTTGCCGATGATACGAAAATCGGTAGGGAAATTAATTCGGAGGAGGACTCACTATCACTTCAAGTTGATCTAGATAGGGTTTTGAAATGGTCAAAGGATTGGCAGATGCAGTTTAATGCTGATAAATGTAAAGTTCTGAGGTTAGGTAATGATGATAGAGTTACAAGATACGAGCTAGATGGTGTTGTGATTGCGAAGTCGGATTGCGAAAGGGATCTGGGAGTTATGATTAGTAAGAATTTAAAACAAAAGGATCAATGCATAAATGTTCGTAATAAGGCAAATCGGACACTTGGATTTATTAATCGCAGCGTTAGTAACAAGACACCTGGTGTGGTTCTCAAGCTATATCTTGCTCTAGTTAGGCCCCATTTAGATTATGCAGTTCAGTTTTGGTCGCCATATTATAGAATGGATATAAATTCACTTGAACGTGTCCAGCGTAGGATGACTAAGTTAATTCCCCAAATTAGAAATCTTTCATATGAAGAAAGATTAACAAAGCTTAAGTTGCATTCACTGGAAAGGCGAAGAGTTAGGGGTGACATGATAGAGGTTTACAAGTGGATGAATGGACATAACCGGGGGGATATTAATAGGGTATTAAAAGTATCAACACAGGACAGAACACGAAACAATGGATATAAATTGGATAAGTTTAGATTTAGGAAAGACTTGGGTAAATACTGGTTCAGTAACAGGGTTGTTGATTTGTGGAACCAATTGCCGCGTAACATTGTGGAGGTGGGGTCCCTCGATTGTTTCAAGCACGGGTTGGACAAGTATATGAGTGGGATTGGGTGGTTATAGAATAGGAGCTGCCTCGTATGGGCCAATAGGCCTTCTGCAGTTACCTTTGTTCTTATGTTCTTATGTTCTTAAGTTTAGATTTAGGAAAGACTTGGATAAATACTGGTTTGGTAACAGGGTTGTTAATTAGTGGAACCAATTACCGCGTAACATGGTGGAGGTGGGGTCCCTCGATTGTTTCAAGCGTGGGTTGGACATGTATATGAGTGGGATTGGGTGGTTATAAATAAGAGATGCCTCGTATGGGCCAATAGGCCTCTGCAGTTACCTTTGTTCTTATGTTCTTAATTGACAATGGTCCAGGACGGACGGAAACGTCGTAAATTCTTAATTTTCAAGTTTGTGGATTCGGTGTTTGATTCTTAAGTGGTTAATTCGGTGGTTGGATTCTTAAGCCACGTTATTGTGACTCATCCTTTGCTCCTTGCCATCCCTGACAAAAACATTATCGCATCATGTGACCCGTTCCACGGCGCACCTCGGTCCCGGACCCGCTTGGCAACACCAGAGGTAAAAATAGCTCCTCCATTCACCACCTTGAAATTCATTCAGTTCCTCCCTCTGGCTTTAACTGGGTGAAGGATCAATAGAGCCAACACCTCACCTGAGCGACCTACTGTAGGTCTCTACCTAGCAACAAGCCAAAACCTCGCATGCTATTCACCCTTCCCCCACCGCCCCACTGCTGCCGGTGCATGACGTGTTATACATGACACAGGGTCATTTAAAAGCGATTCTGGTTCATGCTGGCGCAGAATCGACAGAATTCCTCGGTGCACGAGCCGGCCCGTCGCCCCGCCCGTCCTCCACCTGGCAACAACGGCACCCACATGCGATGACCTCTCGACCCCTAAAGTATGCAACAATTATTTTTTGCTTTTGTTTTCGTCAACTTTTTGTCTGAGTTTACAATTTATTTTATATTTCCATATTTTCCATAATGCGAAATTATCATTTTTAAATTATCCTATAAAGTACTTTTAAAGGATAATTTAAAAATGCAGTGTTGCCTATCAATGTGACAGCTTCGGTTGTTTGGCTTCTGCGTCGCATGATACCAATCTATGAAGTTAAAATGATCGTTAAATGAATATTTTTGCATTCTGGGAACGCAGTAGCGGGTCTGGTGTTTGGGGATATGGGTAGAGGGGGTGTTGGGATGTGGGTGGAGGGGTGAGATGTTGGGGGAGGTGTTTACAAGCAATTGTGTAGGTGTTTACTGTCACGCCAGGACGCGATGGGTCCATCCCTGGCTGCAGGCAAGTGCGCAGTTCTTTTTAAAGATGACGTTCTTTTTCATAACTTTGCTCAAAGCCGGTTGTGGACATTTTGACTAGGATATATATATATATATATATATATATATATATATATATATATATATATATATATATATATATATATATATATATATATATATATATATATATATTGGTGTATACTGGCAGCAGGTTTTCTTTCAAACATGTTTCATTGAATATGACCGCATATTCTGTATTTATTATTTTCTGGTTTAGGGCTTCTATCCCTCTAACTATTTTCTTAGCATCAGGGCTTAATTGAAATAGGAGTTCTCCAAAACTCATTTTCGTACTTTTAAGGTGAAGAAAAGAAGTGATTTACTATAGAGTGTATTACACTTATTTGTATAATTTGCACGGCGTTTCGAACCTCCATGGTTCATTCTCAAGTGAACAGATCTTACAATACTAGTTGATTTTATACCCGCATTAGGTCAGGTGATAATACAATGAAGGTGAAAACATGGGGGGATACATAAGGGATAAACATAGGGGCTGCAGAAGGCTTATTGGCCCATACGAGGCATCTCCTATCTAATTAATCTTTGTGTTTAGATAGGCGATGCCTCGTATGGGCCAATAAGCCTTCTGCAGCCCCTATGTTTATCCCTTATGTATCCCCCCCATGTTTTCACCTTCATTGTATTATCACCTGACCTAATGCGGGTATAAAATCAACTAGTATTGTAAGATCTGTTCACTTGAGAATGAACCATGGAGGTTCGAAACGTCGTGCAAATTATACAAATAAGTGTAATACACTCTATAGTAAATCACTTCTTTTCTTCACCTTAAAAGTACGAAAATGAGTTTTGGAGAACTCCTATTTCAATTAAGCCCTGATGCTAAGAAAATAGTTAGAGGGATAGAAGCCCTAAACCAGAAAATAATAAATACAGAATATGCGGTCATATTCAATGAAACATTATATATATATATATATATATATATATATATATATATATATATATATATATATATATATATATATATATACCAAGTAGCCAGAACGCACTTCTCAGCCTACTATGCAAGGCCCGATTTGCCTAATAAGCCAAGTTTTCAAGAATTAATTGTTTTTCGAGTACCTAACCTACCTAACCTAACTTTTTTGGCTACCTAACCTATGAAGATAGGTTAGGTAGGGTTGGTTAGGTTCGGTCATATATCTACGTTAATTTTAACTCCAATAAAAAAAATTGACCTCATACATAATGAAATGGGTAGCTTTATCATTTCATAGGAAAAAAATTAGAGAAAATATATTAATTCAGAAAAACTTGGCTTATTAGACAAATTTGGCCTTGCATAGTAGGCTGAGAAGTGCGTTCTGGCTACTAGGTACGACATATATATATATATATATATATAAATATATATATATATATATATATATATATATATATATATATATATATATATATATATATATATATATATTGTTGAATATGACCGAAAAGGTAAGATTAATAATTATAACCCGAATTTTCTCAATATTTCTTATATTGTCCATGTTGAGGTGAAGAAAAACATAAGAAATAATGAGAAAATTCGGGTTAGAATTATTAATCTTACCTTTTCAGTCATATTCAACAATATATATATATATATATATATATAGACAGTCGTTTCATATATAACTGCATTTAGTAGAATTATATTCGACTTATTTTTTTGGTGATGGATGATGGAGTGCAGGTAAGTTAAATCATCAATGATGAAGGTGCATTGCATTTTAAATGTAGGGTTCAGTTTGATGAGGTTGGAGACATTTACTCACCCAGTTATCATACAAAGAGTGAGTCGGTGTGTTAGCATCAATCACTGAGATATTGTGAGCACGAAATCATTCGTTTCTGAGCAATGTGCCGAGCCTCTCGTGACATTAATGTATAAATTCATGTTGACTTATATGATTCTCTGTAGAATAATGGGAAGTTTTAGTTCTTCCCCCAAGTTTATAATTCTAGTACGTGTTAGGACAGCCAAGAATCACATTTATATCAGCTTTTTTATATTTTGTTCATGGCATTGGTAAGGAAATTAACAAAGGCAAGGAAATGTAATCAAGTAAGGATTAGATTAACAGTATATAAAATAGTACAGTATATTTAACTTCGGCATATATTTTCCTTCTCGTAAGTGTTTTAAAGTGTCTGAATCCTATATTGACGTTAACAAATAAACATAAAACAGACATTAACGAACACAATCCCCCAACTTCGAAGACTGATGATTCAGAGAGCAAAGTGCCAAGCTGCTGTATCATTATTGCATGCAGAGGTCAAGCCTCATCAATCAATCAATTAAATATAGGTCAAGATACCCTAATGGGTGAGCGTGGAAGTGGGGATAGGGGAAGAATTAATAGGGGTGAGAGGAAGAGTTTTCAGTATGAGGTAAAGTGCCAGGGCTAGACCCAGCTGCATGGCATTTAAATCGTTATGACCAGACTAGGCAGTGAAGGCAAGGAATCGGATCTTTGTGACAACATTTCGTCTTTCTGAGCACCCACGGAGATAGCAGCCCTCAGCTGGGTGTGCCCTGGAGGCTCACACCAGATGTGGTCTTGGATTTGCTAATCAGCATCGTGCCCCACCCAAGGCACCAGAAAACGGGAGCTAGTAGGTCCCCCTCTAAAGACGGGGGAGAAGAGTTAGGAGGCAATAGTTGGAAGTTTGGTGATTTGAGTAGTGGTATATTAGAGGAGAGGGGTTATGTAAAGGACGGAGCAGGAGGTGGATCGTCGATCAGGTTAAAGAGGTTGTGCGGGTCTACTTAGGACGTTTCTGAGGAACGCGTCGTAGTTTTCATGATAGGTGAGAATTCTATTGATCTGTTTCTTACTATAGGCTGGACCATATATTTTAATTTACTGATGACGTGCTGTGTCATTAGAAAATGTAATTAATATAATTTACAAATCTCCTATAAGGTTTTATTGAAACCTGTAATATTTTTTTTTTGCACTACAATTCACAGGATGAGTAAAGGGAGAACAATAAATTTTCCTCCAACGATAGCAACAACCGTCTGTGTATGTACACAGAGAAGTAGGGTACACATCTTGGTGTGTATACATTTCAAGTTCAAGTTTGTTTATTGAGACTAAGAAAAAAAATACATCTCAAAGTGATAGAGTAGCTTAGGCTATTTCTACCCTCTTGAGATGGTGTGTATACTTCTGTAAGAGTTCGCTGTTGTTGTTCTAGATTCAGCTACTCGGAACAGAAGTTCCAAGCAGCACGGGCTATGGTGAGCCTGTAGGGGACTATTAAAGTTTGATTATTAAGGCTTGAGATGGAGCTGTTAGTGGCTGTATCCATCTTTAAAATATGAAGAATTTATACCATTGTGATTCTAGGACGTTACTTAATTCTTTCTCAAGGAAGAAGTGTTGTACCTTTTTATTTTGTGTTATTTTTTATTTAAAAACAAAAAGTTATTTTTAAAGATCATGCAGTTACTGACGCAAAACTACTTAACTGAAAAAGAGAATGCATTAAATCTTGGGATCAGTCATGTATGAAATATGTTTCTCCCAAGTCATTGCATATTGTCGAAATATTTGCTTCAAATTTATTCACATCGATTGATAAAAAATGATATGTTTAATATAGTAATCATTTCTATGTAGACAATAAGTTAAGGCAGTAGGCAGGCTAGTGTGACTATAAAGATATGTATAGTTTATCCTCAAAATGTTTTTTCTACGTTTCACACACCAATCCTCTTAACTAGTAAGTTGCGTTTTTTACATTATCGAAACCAACGTTACAAATGCAACCTATTAAGATTAAGTAAATACTCATAACTATTTACGTTTTCTGTGCATTGAACTCGATAAGTTAATGAGTTTCTTGGATTCGTTAAAGGTTGGATTTCTTACGGAGTAGCAAATGTAGAAAAGGAGCTGAACTGTGGCGGTATGCGGTGGCATTTTCTGGTACATAATCCCAGCCTAGTATTGACCCACAGCTTTACGCACCTCTATAGAGACGTCATTGACAACAACATCCAAATTGAATTGCTCTTGTGGAATTTAAGCGACTTAATTTCTACGCATTTTCGTGGACTGAACATCAGTCTCGTCAGGTTGGCTGTCTTTGGGTTTATTTATCATAGTCTAACCCTTAAGGTTAGGCTATACTACTTCAGAGGTTTGTTAGGTTGTTAGAATAGGCTCAGTCTTTACCAATACGGTGTACGCTCTCTTATATTTTTTTATTTATTCAGCCTTCATTTATCTTAATTCCTCCCACTCCCTAATTTTTCTTCAGTTACCTACTTCACGTTGGCTTTTTTTCGCTTCCTTAATTGCCTGTTAATGACTGTTCTCTTTGATCCTAGGAAGCATAGCTTTTTTTTCTACACAACTCTTGAAGTGCATTTTTTGCTCTTCACGGCTTGTGTTCTCCCTCTTGTTCTGCCTCTTATGTTCTCTTGCGTTGTTTCTTATCCTCTTCCTCTTCCATTGTTTCTTGTGCTGTGCCTCACGTCCTCTTCCATTTCATCTGACTTTTGTGCACACCGTCTTTCTCTATTTCGTGTGTTCTATCTCGTGTTCTTTTTCTCTTACACTGTTTTCTGTGTTCTCCTTTCTCTGCCTCCTAATCGTGCTCTTGCTTTCTTCCTCTTGGTTTATTGCTTTTGCCTTCTTCATTCATCATCATTTGTTCTTGTTTTCCTTCGTATTCCTTATCCATAACTTGTATTCCTTCATCCTAATTACATTATTATATGTCATTTAATTTTTAGTTTTCTTCTCTGTATCGCATCGCGTTACTATATATTATTGTATTACTTGTGTGTTTGTTGTCTCATTATTCCTTTTCCGTCATCTTCATTCTCTTTCTATCTTCTCATTCATTAATTTCAGTCACCTTACGGTTTTTTTCTTTTCGTTTCGTCTGTCTCTGCTTCTAAACAATTTACTTTCTTTTGTTCCTCAATTCCGCTTCAGTCTTTCTCCTCTCCCTCCCTCTCCTCTCATCTCCTTCTCCTGCCCATCTTCCCTGCTTTTCCTTTTCCCCGCTTCCCCCCTCCCTCTCTGCTTTACGCTAAGCCCTCTTCTTTCCCTGCATACCGTCAAGGGCATGGCATAAAAATCCATCAGAGCCATCAAAGGCGACAGACGACACTCCCCCAGGGGACAAACCTCCGTGATGACATTACATCTTGCTAATTATGTTCGCCGGGAACAATCAAAGCCCCGAGTGGAAGCCTTCTTTCTCAATATTACGCCCCCGACACAGGTGTTGGTCTGCACTTTAAACCACTAAGGAATATGGACTTTTTTAAGCTCCTCATGTTTCTAAAAGGTCAGCATCGTCGAGCAAAGGTATTTAGCGTGATTTTCTTTTTATGTCACCGAAAAAAAAGATCAGACGAATTATTTTTATCGTGTGGGGGTTTGACAATCATCCAGCGAGTGTTGAGGAGGAACCTCAACTTTATTGTGCGGTTTATTGACATGTCGAGGACGTGGCTGGCCGAGGATTATATGTGTATAGTGGCGGCTCAAGAGGACAATCTTGGTGAGCAATAATGCAGAAATATTGACTCTCCGGGAAATTAAAATATTCTGTGGACCCTGAGCTCGAAGTGTGACGAATATGGTGTTTAGGGAGCCGGTCGGCCGAGCGCACAGCACACTGGACTTGTGATCCTGTGGTCCTGGGTTCGATCCCGGACGCCGGCGAGAAACAATGGACAGAGTTTCTTTCACCCTATGCCCCTGTTACCTAGCAGTAAAATAGGTACCTGGGTGTTAGTCAGCAGTCACGGGCTGCTTCCTGGGGGTGGAGGCCTGGTCGAGGACCGGGCCGCGGGGACACTAAAGCCCCGAAATCATCTCAAGATAACCTCAAGAAGATAGAGTTGGGCAAAACTACTACAAATGGGAAGTGAACTTTGGGTTTTATTGTTAACTAAAAGTTTTGTGCAAAATTTGAGTCAACCCTAAAAAAAATTCAAACGGTTATCAGTAAACAATTATCAGTTTAGGAGGAATGGTCTAGGACCGGGCCGTGGGGACGTTGAGCCCCGAAATCATCGAAAGGTAATCGCAAGGGGTTGTGAACCTCCTTGGATCACAATACTGAAACATTGGAACAGAAAACATTTAATGTTTTGTTAATGCAGATTTTTTATGCCGATATTTAGTCAAGCTCTTAAGTTCTAGGATGTTATAGGCACATTTTAAATAGTAATAAATATTTAGCTAAAAAATTAATGATCGCAATATATAAATTTGCATTGTTTAGTATTGGGCTTTAGGCCTTTCAAGCTCTGGAGTGTTATTAATGCCACCGTAATAACTTACTGACCAACCAGCAAGTATACTTTAGTCTTGAACATTGTCCAGGATAAAAGTAAACTCAATGTATAATACACCGATTAGCAGAGGGTACCCTTCGGTGTATATTCTTGGATATTGTACATCATACATTTTTTTTCATAATTGTGTATACTGATGAATTATACATAGAGGAATGATTTGTTTAATTCAGTCATGTTGCTTTGAGCGATGATATTACTGTATGTTAGTTTGTTGTTCAAGTCTGTTTGTTATCTGAAAAGAGATACAATTATTCTGTATTGCATAGAGATGAAAACTTTTTCAAGAAACGTCGTCGTCCCTTCACTTTCTAGTGTGTGGTTTGGTAAACATATTTCAGCCACGTTATTGTGACTCCTCGTCTGAACTTGGTCAAGAAAGTTGGTACCGCAGAGGCCTCAGTCGAAGGCTGTTTAACCAATCCGGTCTTCTGCACTATTACGACATATATAATTGCTCTAAAGCCAAAAACTTATATATGAAAAATTAAAGCAGCTCTCAAAATTTACGTGATATCGCGTTTTCTATTCGTGGGTTCTCGGTTAGGTTAGTTTCGGGCACTTTAGTATTACATCGGTTTCGTGACGGTCTGAACGCTCGAGAGGCCAGACCCCCAAGAGGTTGTTAGAACTTGTGTATACCTCGTAAACCCGAACAAGGTATACCATACACTGGTATTGATCAGGTTACCGGGTGTAACCAGAGTTTACCTCCTGACGGAGGGGGGGGGGGGCGGATCAAATGTGAGATATAATTACTAAACTTTCGTAAATAAGGCCCTGAGTCCATTCCCTTCTTGTCCGGAACCCCAGAATGCTGTCAAGGCTCCAGCTTATCCTTCACTTTTCTATCCTTGATGTTGGTTTACCAGCCTCTGAAGGGTTATTAGGGGCCACCACATACCACTAACCCCCCAGAAAGTGTACCTTAGTCTAGGACCACAGTAAACTCCCAGTGTGTCTACACTGAGAACCATAATACACCCTTACCCGTTCCTTAGCTTGGTTAGGTCCATGACTAAAATAAAATAAAAATGCATGTACACCGAGACTCATTCAATACCATAAATTGTCAATAAGGCATTTGAGAAAAAATTCCCGGAATTCTAAAATTGACAAATGTAGTTCCAGTATTCGCAAAAGGGGACAGGCAGGAGGCATTAGACAATTACACACAGAAATCACAATAGCGTGATGCATCAAATGAACAAATCCACATAGGGGGTTTCTTTTACCATGTCGTAGCTCAGTCGATTAAGGCAGCGTCTGGGATCCTCTCGGACGTAGGTTCGAATCCTCGTCACGGCCCTTCTGGATTTGTGTATTGTTACTGACTTAACAGTTACTGTTACTGTTGCTGACTTCTGGATTTGTGTATTGTCAGTAACAATTGTGTTACAATTGTTACAGTAACAATTGTGTTGCAATTGTTACTGACAAGCATTTCGTATAGTGTTGTAGAAGGTATTCTGTTAAGAACAATGGAGTTCGAAGGGAGGATAAACTATATAACGAAAGTAAGTTCTTTGAATTTAAGCGGTATTAAAACCAATATAAAGACTTCGTCAAGGCAATCTATGAAGACATTAGACCAGTATTAGAGTATACAGCACCAGCCTGGAATCCTCATCTTGTAAAGCACAAAACCAAAATTGAAAATTGTCAAAGATTGTTCCAAGATTAGTGTCAGAACTAAAGGGATAGGTTAAAGTAACTAAATCTCACAAACCTAGTGGAAATGATCACAACATACAAAATACTGAGGAGAATAGACCAGGTGGACAAGGACAACCTCGGTATATTGAGAGACAGGTGGACAAGAAGATATAAGTCGAAACCGGAAAGGACGAGGAAATATTCGTACCCTGTAGTGAAAACAAAGTTGTGGAAGTCACCTCCATCCCCAATTTTAGGGGCCCGACTCAACGCATAATTCGAACTTCAGGAAAGTTCAATTAAAGTGCAACAGGTACAGCAAGGCGGAGTGAGGAGAGCTCTCATTGTCATCACAAACTCTCCCCCAAACACGCCACCTCCCTCACCATCAAACACGACACCTCCCTCTCTCCCTCAAACAGAACCCTCCTTCCTCTCTCTCCCTCAAACAGATGACCTCCCAATCTCCGGCTCCATCCCTCCTCTCTTCCCCAGCGCCCCTTTTCTCTCCACCAACGCCCCCCCCCTTCCTTCTCCACCAGCGCACGCCCCCTCCCTCCCCCATCACCACCCGCCCCCATCGCAGAAGCGTCGCAGACAGCGATCACAACAATCAATATGGTCAGCACCTGCCATGGTCTGAGTCATGGGTCGGTGAGGAGCCGGGGTGTGAGGGAGTGAGAAGGGGGAGCAGGGGCGGGAGAGGGGGATTGGCCCGGCGAAGGGTGGGGGTGTGAGGGAGCGAGGAGGGGGGCGGGGGGAGGTACATAGTGGTGAGAAGCGGTAAGGTGCAGTGACAGATGTACCGTCACTCCCCCTACCGTCTCACAGCACGGGGAGACGCTAGACGGTAAGTTGTGGTGAGGACACTATTTGGAGCGGTGAGACATGGCTGACTTGGGAGGGTGAGGCTGCCTTGATACTGTGTCCTATTATTTCTTTATCACCTGAGGTCATAGTCCTGAGGTTCCGGGTTCGATCCCCGGTGGAGGTAGAGACAAATGGGCAAAAAGTTTTTTTCACTCTGATGCCCCTGTTACCTAGCAGTAAATAGGTACCTGGGAGTTAGACAGCTGCTACGGGCTGCTTCCTGGGGATGTGTAACAAAAAAGAGGCCTGGTTGAGGACCGGGCCGCGGGGACGCTGGTTGATGGTTGGTTGATTGGTTGATCTAAGCCCCGCTAAGCCCCGAAATCATCTCAAGATAAGATAGCCTATCATGTATATATTCTCTGGCTGCCTGTCCCCCCAACACATTGAATTATAAATAGAATAATAACTAAAAGCCTCATAATGAATTATAAATTGGAATAAATGATAACTAAAAGCCTCATAACAAGAAAACACTGATGTCTTTTAACATAAGGAAAATAATTAAAATAACCAATAGTATACAGTTATATAACATTGAAGTAAATTGTCCTCATAATATGTTATTACTTATTTAACTGACACGAGTCATTATGCCATTACTGCGACGCACCTCCTTACCTGGCGGAGGCTGAAGCGCCACTGCCACATCTCTGGCCATACTGCGCCGCAAGCCTCCCCGCTCTGACGTCATAACTGTGACGTAACACGTAAACAAGTTGCCTTTTCATGGTATCATGATGTTATTATTTTTATTTACAAAAAGATCCGTTACATTCATCGCCTGTGTGTATATATATTGAATGGACTATGTATTTTCATTAGTGTCGGTGAGTAATACATGATTTTAATGTATTATTTTTAATTTAACAGCCTGATATTGAATCAGGCTGTGATTCGTACGTCAGGCTGCAAGCAGCCGCGTCCAACAGCCTGGTTGACCACTCCATTTTTTTTTTTTGGAGTAAAGAGGAAGGAGAGGCATAGGTAAAAGGAAGTATAGAAGTGGGAAATACAGTGAGAGGTATGAAAGCAGGCGGGCTGTCCGCCTTGCTGACACGATGTGTGGGTGTTGGCAGTTAGCTAAGCTTGCTCTCTCTCTTGTCAGGGAGCTGTCCAGCAACCAGGAGGCCTGGTCGAGGACCGGGCCGCTGGGACGCTAAGCCCCGGAAGCACTTCAAGGTAAAGTTTTCCATAAATCTTGAATAATGGCATATTTGTATCGATTAATTATTAAGGACGCAGGTCCGTGTTGGCAAGGTAAAGAAATCTCTTGTGTTTCCTCCAGCCCGTCCTCCAAAAATGGAATGGTAAATGTAAAATAAGTGCAATTATGTACTATTCATAGCAGTTAGGAATTGTACTTATTTTCACTTAGTATTAAATCGTAGTCAAATATATTGTGAATATTTGAGTTTACCTGAAAAACTGAATAGAAAACCACAACCTCACCTAATCGTCTTAGTTTTTGAAGATAATAATTTTATTGCTTCTTAATTACAATTAGTACTTAACCTATAGCTATATTGATATTACAGTTTTATAAAACAAAACTAAAATGTATCAATAAATTGTAAAGTAACTCAGGATATTTTAAAATTTTGTATAAAATCTATATTGTTTAATAAACCTGAAAAAGAAATTCCTGATATTTAAAACTTTCAAATAACAGTATGAAGTAGAATTTTTAATCCTAAAAATCTGAGTGTCTTAACAGAAAACGAGGAAAATTAAATCGGGAGAGGGGATCGGGTAATTGTAACATCCCCATAAGTGCAGTTATGCACTGGTTATGTCAGTAAGAAAGTGTACTTGTTACACTTAGTATTAAATCGTACTGTCAATTTGGAGGATGGGTTGGTTTTCTCTCCGGCGTTAAAACCGCTATGGAAAATGTCGACCAGTTAGCACACACAACCAACGGCTAGAAAAGTGGGGGCCAAGAGCTAAAACTCGATCCTGCAGGCACAAATAGGTGAGTACACACACGGTGGGGCCTCGTAGTTGAGTGGACAGCGCTCGGGGGTCGTAATCCTAAAGACCCGGGTTCGATTCCCGGACGAGGCGAAAACAAATGGGCAGTTTCTTTCACCCTGATGCCCCTTTCCACCTAGCAGTAAATATGTAGCTGGTAATTAGACAGCTGCTTCCTGGGAATGTGTGTGTCTTTGATAAAAAGAAATATATGTAGTAGATATAATAAGGGATTTGTTAAACTGATAAAGATTAAGCCACCCAAAAGGCGGCACGGGCATGAATAGCCCGTAATAGATTGGTTAGAAAGGCGGGAGTCTAAGAGCTTAATTGCTCTATTCAGTTGGCACAAATAATAAACACACACACTTCGAGCAATAATGTTTAAGTGCTATACTAGCATGTCTCTCATCATATATTGTTATATGCTTAGTATTAACTCTGGTTAGTGTAAAGGAGGAAATGTATATGTTTATCTCTCAGAATGTTTGGTAATATGTTTATTGCTTGTGATGTGTGTATATGTATGTATTAACACGATGTACTGAATGAGGTGAGAATAGCTTGAGCTACCTCATCCCTTTGTGTGTATTTTACCTCAATAAACTTATTTCAATTTCAACTCTGGTTAGAAAAGGGGTCCCAGACCCTCAGTAAAAAACCACGTACAAAACATTAGAAGAGATTTTTATGTCCATCCCAATACGGTTTCCATGTTTCTTTTGTCCTACCTCCCATCCCTCCCCCTTTTTTTATTTTATTTAGCTTTTTTATACGTTTGAAAGTTACAAGTTGATGAATACAATGAATGGTTAAAGTTTGTAGAGTATGGTCCCAGGCAGCGCCCGGTACTGATGACACGCTGCTGAAGGATCACATCCGTGTGAACTATGATAACATATTTAGAGCATTTGATATTATTTAATGTTATATGAAAATATTTTAAATTTTAATATTGTACTTTATTATTTTTAAATTCATTTATTAAATTAAATCCGTTAAATTAAATTAAAATTTTAAATATTACAGGAATTTGTACACAAAGATTTGTACCGCATTTCTCTGTATATATATATTGAATTTACTCTAGTCCTGGCCAGTGTTCAAGATTGATTGCATAAGAATAAGCCCCAATTGGTTGAGTTGCTTAAAAACTCGAATTTCTAGCTTTCTATCGTATGTTAAAGTAAGTCTAAACAAATTAGTATTAAACGTAATCACTATAATATTTTCATTTCATTAATGACAGGCTAATTTTTTAAAATTTGTGTATTGTGTAATGCTAATGAATTTTCCCAATTGTAAATTAATACTATTATATAATGTCATTTTGAGTAGTTATTACACGGGGATTGGGTTTGTTTACATTATTATTTACAGTACGTGGGTGAAGCATTTGGGAAGAAACGACTCGAACACTGGAAGTGAGCGAAACACTAAAGAAAAACAATAAGTTTTGATTTATATGTAAAGTGTTTTTCATTCAAAAGAAAGTGAGTTACGGGCGGCGCTCAGATTAGCAAGCATTTGGGCAGTGTTTACAAGGGCGGACTTCTGTATCCGGAGGTCAGGGTTACATAGAAGCAGCGAAATCCAGTTATAGATAAGTTTTATATAGCTCGCGAATGCAGATAAGTCCGACACTAACCAGTTTATCTGTTTGTTTATCTGTTAGCAGCTGTTTATCGTGACAGCTGCTATAGACAACTGGATAATTATGGATGTATACTTATAAAATATATACATTCCAGAGATCATGGGATGATCTCGGACGTAGGTTCGAATCCTCGTCACGGCCCATGTGGATTTGTTTATATACATACTCATTGTATAAATGCTTGTTTGTACTCAATGTTGTAGATATTTTTCCTTCGTACAACCATTTTTCCTATAGTGTCCGTCAAAACACCGGAACAAAGGGATTACTATCAGAGAAAACTGATAGTACTAGTGACTTGAAATATAAATATTGATGATTCAGCCATTTTGAACCTCAGTCGTGGCTGTTGTCTCAGTTCCAGCCTGTCCTTATACTTAATATACTACAGTTGTGATGCTCTCAACCTCAGTTTTTCTTCTCGTTAAATGTGTGATAGTTACCCTGTGCCGTGATAGTTCTTTATGGATGTCTGTAGTTCAAGTAGTTAGATTTCGGGTATGTGTTTCTGTTTTTATGACTTTTTTCATATATTATTTTCTGAATAATAGGAATCAATTATTGTTAGTTTTCTCGCATGTATTCCTAGAATATGGTTCTAATTCGCACTTATGTGTGTATAGTGTATATGTGTGTATAGAGTATAGTGTGTATGTTTGTATAGTGTATGTGTGTATAGAGTATAGTGTATATGTGTGTATAGAGTACAGTGTATATGTGTGTATAGAGTATAGTGTATATGTGTGTGTATAGAGTATAGTGTATATGTTTGTATAGTGTATGTGTGTATAGAGTATAGTGTATATGTGTGTATAGAGTATAGTGTATATGTGTGTGTATAGAGTATAGTGTATATGTGTGTATAGTGTATGTGTGTATAGAGTATAGTGTATATGTGTGTATAGTGTATGTGTGTATAGTGTATATGTGTGTATAGTGTATGTGTGTATAGAGTATAGTGTATATGTGTGTATAGTGTATGTGTGTATAGAGTATAGTGTATATGTGTGTATAGTGTATGCGTGTATAGAGTATATTGTATATGTGTGTAAAGTGTATGTGTGTATAGAGTATAGTGTATATGTGTGTATAGAGTATGTGTGTATAGAGTATAGTGTATATGTGTGTATAGTGTATGTGTGTATAGAGTATAGTGTATGTGTGTATAGAGTATGTGTGTATAGAGTATAGTGTATATGTGTGTATAGTGTGTACGTGTATAGAGTATAGTGTATATGTGTGTATAGTGTATGTGTATAGAGTATAGTGTATGTGTATAGAGTATAGTGTATATGTGTGTATAGTGTATGTGTGTATAGAGTATAGTGTATATGTGTGTGTATAGAGTATATGTGTGTATAGTGTATATGTGTGTATAGTGTGTACGTGTAGTTGTCGGGTGAATACCCAACACTATTGCTCTTTATATTTCCATCACTTCGCATCTCGCACAACTGTTTGCTGAAGTTATGTAAGATGCGAACCCACATGTGCTCTTAAGGTCAGTATACCATTATTACATTGCTTATACTTCGAACTTATAGCAGGATAACATTGACTTGAACTTGCGCACACATAGAAGTCAATAGAGAGCACAAATACGAAAGAGTACACCACTCAACGTAAGGTCGATAATTCAATGTATTAACTTGGTATACACAGCCTAACGGAAGCTGTGAATGCCAATTTGTCGAATATATATATTTACATATCAAAGACCTGGCTCTCGCAGCGACCGCGCAGGTGTTGGTATGGCTTGTACTGCGGACGAACAGGTGAATAGGATTAGCTGGAAGGCGGGTGCTGACTGTCAGTGTGTGATAAATAGGGACGATTGGTGAGACGGAGAAAAAGTATAAAAATATTGGGTTTTCTGTGTAGCTGTATCTAAAAGTATATGTTAATATATACAGTGTTGAAAGGGATTTTGTTTATCTAGCAAAAAATTTGTTTGTGTTTATCTACCAAAAGCGACAGAAAATGTTGTGGTTTAAGAACATAAGAACAAAGGCAACTGCAGAAGGCCTATTGGCCCATACGAGGCAGCTCCTATCTATAACCACCCAATCCCACCCATATACATGTCCAACCCGCCCTTCAAACAATCGTTTATATCGTATAATGTAAGAACTGTGATGTGATTTACATACAACACCGTAAGGACTCTGTCGTGATGTACACAATACACTGTAAGGACTGTTGGGTGGTTTATACGCGATGCACATTAAGGACTGTGACGAGGCCTATACAACAATTGAAAGACTGTGACGTAGTTTACACAGTACACTGTAAGGACTGTGACGGGGGCTTATACAACACAGAATAAAGACTGCGTCATGGTGTACATCTGGCAGACAGGTACAAATTTGAATACAAGAATGACGAAAAAAACAATTATTAGACTTGGGTAAGCAAACTCTGCCGTTGTTTACCGTAGGAGTGTACAAAGCCATTCGGTAGCCTAGCAGAATTCTCCTATTATGCACCTCAAAACGTAGTTAAATATGACCAAAATTTTTCTCCATATATTCAAATATCAGTGCAAAAAAAAGAACAAACTTACTCAGCATCTTTTAAATATAAATACAACGCTGAAAGATTTAGAAAAATCAAAATAAATTAAAAAATATAACAGAAAAACCTTATCAAACAATTTTGCAATATAAAAGACTTAACAACCTTCTTGCACAAGACGAAAATTAGAGTATGAACGACGGAGTCGAGGTCTTTGACCCACACATATACACTATGTCTCATTTTAAAGATATGAATGTACCCCAAGAATGGTCAAGTCTCAATTAGCTGAAGATTAGTACAATGAAATTTCTGTGAGAGTGACTCGTGGCTCAGAGTGACTTCTGCTGGGAATAGAGCTTGCCTGAGGGGCCAAACCTGTACCTTACCTTGTGGTTACACACAGAAATCACAATTGCGTGATGCATCAAATCCACAAATTTTGAACAAATTTTGTGGATTTGTTCATTTTATGTATCACGCAATTGTGATTTCTGTGTGCAATGAAGTAAGGGCGAAGAGGGAGAACGGCCTATTGACATAACTCGAGTGCATGGGGGAGTTGTGTAAAACCCTGGTTTGTACCTCGGAGAGGCTGCAGGACCCAGGAAGTTCAGTAGATCTTCGGTTTCAACTCCTATTGACCATGTCGTAGCTCAGTCGATTAAGGCAGCGTTTGGGATGCTCTCGGACGCAGGTTCGAATCCTCGTCACGGCCCTTGTGGATTTGTTCTTATCTTGTGGCGGTTCTGAGGATTAGTGTCTCCGTGACCCGTTCTGTAGCCAGGCCTCCTGGTTGGTGGTCTGGTTAACCAGGCTGTTAGACGCTGCTGATCGCAGTTTGACGGTAAGATATACGCATATGTTCACAAATTTCATCATAACAGTTCTGCATGTTTTGTCGATCTTGTATGATTCAAATCCATTATTCTGAAGTATGGCCTATGTATACTTATATGGACTGACGCTCAACATGATAAAAAGTTAGTATGAACATATGGTTTCGTGACAACCAACTTTCTCTAATGTGGGTGGGAGGCCTGGCGTGAAAGGATTTGGGTGGGATTGATGACGGGATGGAGCACTAGGTGGGCTGGTGATCTAAGTGATATTGGGGGTGGAGAGATTGTCGAATTGGACGCATGTATGGGTTAAGGAGCTAATTCGGTGTATGGATGGGTGGGTACGCAACTCGATCAAGATGTGAGTGAGCGCAATAAGGGCTAAACCTTGAGAAAAGTACGTACCTTTCACCGTTACCTTATAAAGAAACCCAGCCTAACCTAACGACAGTAACATATAATATTTATATATGGCGTGGACGACGTGACTATGGTGTCATAATGTTCACACCAGTAAAGTTTATAGATCCTACAGGGGGCAGGGTAGGCTTGACGTGATGACAACCTTGATGGAGACCACGGCACAGCAATATCGGGCCGATCTGCGGCAAAGGTGGAGCAAGCTCCTAGCACTTCGCCATGAAAGGAAAGGACCATGGCACGCATGGATATCCTGCACTGCTCGGCTCCACCAGCCTCTCACCGCCTCCATCTCCCCCTGCTCATATGTCTGAGGGAAGTGGCGACGGATGAAGAAAAGTTATAGGGGAGGTGAGTTATTTGAGTGAGGGGAGAAGAGGGGAATCAGAAAGGTAAATACAAAATGGCATAAACACGGGTTTGAAAAATGATAAGATTATGTTACCATGTTTATAGGACCGGGAGTAAGGTGCCAAATACGCAGTAACAAGAATACAGTTCTTTCAAAGTAACGTCATCTAATTTCACGACCAAAAATTACATTCACTCCTAAAATTCTACCACTTACGGGCTACTCATGCCCGTGCCACTTCTTGGGTAGCTTAATTTTCATCAGTCAATCATCTAATGTAATAAATTCTATGCATTAAATAAAAGTGAGAGGCTGAGTAACGACTGACTTGCCAACCAACACCACTCTTGCTACAGGGTCACACATACACATATACATAATAAAACTTGAAAAAGTACACGCCAAATTCCTGTAAAAGCTCACATTCAACAGTCCTCACGCTTCATGCACAGCACTTTTGACGCTAACGATCACAGCGTCAAACTCTTGGTGCTTTTAGTGAAATTTAAAGTGTCCCATTATTGACGCATCCTCGGTTAGGTGGGTTGCCTCTCTAGAATGATTTTGGGTAGACATTACATAAGAACATAAGGATGACGATAACGCCAGAAAGCCTATTGGCCCATACAAGGCAGCTCCTATTTGTATCCACCCAATCTCATTCATATATATGTCTAACCTACGCTTGAAACAATCAAGAGATTAAACTTACCACTTGAAATACGACACTTGTCAAATCGTTACACCGTTCTGACACTTTGATGCAATAAAACTTTCCTTTTACTTACAAAATAAAAGAACACCCATAACAACAACAACAGCCTAAATGAACCACCTTACAATTATCAAACATCTCACATATACCCTGTACGATGGTCTCATAAACCAGCCCACTAATCCGGCCATCTTAAGATATCAGTAACACCACTAAAACATGAGACAAGAGGTACAACAATCCTGACTCCACCTGGAGCCACAACATGTGATACGACCACACCCCAAGACACCACCACCAGCCACCTGGCTCTCAACCACTGTTCCAGCTACCCAACACTACACCAGACTAAGTGGAGAACTTAGTCTGATGATGCCATGTTAGATGAAACGTTCTTGTGTATGAACAGTATTTAATGCAGGGAAATGCCACAGAAGGCGTTGCTGTGCCACAGAAGAAATATATCAGGGAAAAAAGATATATTTCTTCACTTTCTAGTGTGTGGTTTGGTCAACTGATTACACAAAACTGATATGTTTGTCGATTTAATCTAATCTGATATAACAAAAAAATATTATATAAATTGTAAACCATATTTGTGAAGATTACTCAGTATTGTTATTCCATTTGAGCATACAGCCAGACTTAGCCCAACAAGTTTATTTCTGGCCCTCCACCGCAACACAAAGCAGACTGGTTCCCCCCTTCGGCTTTGTTTATACAGTTGGCGCCAAATCTGAAAAATGTTCCCGGCAAAACTTGGCGGTCTTTAGACAGTGACAAGTGTTTTGTTTATATAATCCTGTTTATCTTTTCCTGCTGTGTAATTAGAGGGGTTGCATGCGTAATGGGGCGAAAGAGAATGGTTGATTTGATAAAAGGAAGAAGAAACGAGAGATGGAAATCCATTTTAGGTTTATGCTACACTTATAGATCGGCGAGGAAATACCCGTTTTCTGGGTTCACCGCCACGCTATTTGTTCTGAAATATGGGGAGACTGTGCCATTTTGATACACGAAAGAGACATAAATGCTATAACTCATGTTAATTTAACTCGTCGCGAATTCATTCAAATGCATTAGAAAAATACCTAGACGTTGCCAAATATACTTGTACGATATATAATGGTTGGTGCAGAGCTGGCAGTCGCTGTTTCTAATTAAGGTGCTCAAGAGTCTTCAGAAGAGCAGAAAAATATTTATTATTCTGCTTAATATTTCGGAAAATTAAATAGGACTCCATACGTTCCTTTTAAGAGTTTAATCCGAATGCTTTACTTACAAATGTGTTAGCAATTTGTTCCAATTAATTATACCCACATAAGGTATAAACATTGAAAGGTGAAGCGTCATTACGAGTGTATTTACACTGAGGATTAAAGTCTGATTTAAGATCAGAATATAGGTTCAATAAGTCTTATCACAAACTCAAATTTATGCTGGAATAAGTCATTAATATTTCTTGCTGAGGTTAATATGAAACAAGTATATGCCGGACAGTATATGAATAAATATATAATATACTCAGTTCATTGATTATTAAAAATACTTCAATTAATAAAACTGCCAAGGTACTTCAAAAATTTTATTTTCAGGTATATTTTTCAGTCAAATTAGTTAAATTCTAAGATAAAATGTTTTAATATCGGCCTTCATGTTTAATATTAATTTGTGTATTACTACAACACACGAACTACTTATAAAATACATAAACATTGCATGCCATAAACACTTAAATCAACTTGGGGATATGTGTGTTGTATTCAAGGCCAATTACACACTGATAAACCATAAACTTCATAAACTTAAACTTTACATATATAAAAGGTATTTCCAACATACAAAGAACTACTGAAGACGTCAATAACACATGTCTTATGCAGTGACGTGTCTTGCAAACACTTGAACAGCGACAATCTCACGCTGGCTCACATTTTTTTCAATTTAGTTAGTCGTCTTAGCCCCCAGAAGACTCATAATCCCAGGACGGCAGACGAGGCTGCGTTGCCTTACTCTACCGATTCACGGTGCCATTTTTTCATTATATGTCTCGAGTGCCGCATTCAAAACACTTCTTGAAGTCCCGAGTCCCAATTCTGCCTTTGGCCTCGTCTTGGGCCTCCGGATGCAATAGTAAATACCGTATAGCCAATGAAGTCTTTAGCACATGTGATGTAATGCTTCGCTTAGCACATTAAAGAGGTTAATATTATTATAATAATTCACAAGTTAGTTGAATAAGGAAGTTATAATACCAGAATAAACTCCAAGTGACCAACCAGCAAGTGTACATTATTTATGACCACAATTCAAGACTGAAGTAAACCATGAGTATACATACAGATATACATCGTATGTATATACATACATCCAATTCCTGGCATGAATATTTCTGTGGTATATAATAGGATTGAGCCCATTAAAAATGTATATATCTGCGTATTGTCAGGCTATTGAATATATTTTTTTTATGTAAAATCTATAGTGTAAATAGATTAGGCTTGCCTTGTGTGTACCATGATAGTGGCTTCCATGGCCACCGATACTGATCCTGATAAATGGTTTTAATGCGTAGTTGAGTACTTATCAGAAATGAACTACCCTCCCCCCCTCCCCACCCAACCCCCCCCCCCACTCACCCCAAAAACACACACACACACACAGTGTGTGTGTGTCGGGGAGCCGGTGGCCGAGCGGACAGCATGCTGTACACGTGATCCTGTGGTCCAGGGTTCGATCCCGGGTGCCGGCGAGAAACGAAGGGCAGAGTTTCTTTCACCCCATGCCCCTGTTACCTAGCAGTAAATAGGTACCTGGGAGTTAGTCAGCTGCCACGGGCTGCTTCCTGGTGTGTGTGTGTGTGGTGTGGTAAAAAAGTAATAGTAGTAGAAACAGTTGAGAGGCGGGCCGAAAGAGCAGAGCTCAACCCCCGCAAGCACAACTAGGTGAATACACACACACACATTATAAGTATAATATAAATATACCCAGCGGTATACTTATATTATACCCACCCCATCCTTCATAAAACACGCACCCTCTTTCATCACGAAACAAAATTTTAAGCAGCCAATCTTCACTACCCAACAACACACGCTGAACAAACACCACCACCTACCTCCTCATGATGCACCACATTGCTCAAACACCATCACCTACCTCTTCATAATTCACCACAGTGTACAAACACCACCACCTACTTCCTCATAATCCACCACAGTGCACAAACATTGTTTCTTCCTCCCAACAAACTCCCAAATCGAGGAAAACTCTATCCTTGTATTTATACCTTAATTAACTTATTTAAGTTTCAATTTCAACGCTATCCTATCTGCACATCTTTACACAGTTACCAATAAATAACATCTGCACACCCCTGCACAGTTACCAATACATAACATCTGCACATCTTTACACAGACACCAACGCATAATCTGCACACCCCTTTACAGTTTCCAACACATTCCATCTGCACACCCTTACACAATTACCAACACAGCCCCTACTTAACCCACCAAACATTTCGAGCCCCATCGCGTGTTACATGTTATCTACGAGCAGCAGCCAGTTTGTTAATGGGTGGTTAGGTGGCAACACAGACACGACCTCAACACTAAATACAGTATAAGAATTTATAGGGGAAACATTAGCATATTCTGAATGTTTGTAGACAGAAAGAACGCCAGAGGTAGGTGGAGGTTTGTGTCACTTGAGGGAGTATATTTACCTGGAATTTTCCTTTATTTTTGTTAGTTATACTCTGTTAACGTATAATTATATATTTTATATTATATACATATAAATACTGAGTACAGAGTGTTCATGTGAAATTGGAATACTAAATGGCATTCAAGATTTCCAAGCGTTTAAATGTTCTTTAACAAATATATATATTTTACGTTCCTTACCATCTTGCAGTCTATTAAGCCTCTCACTTGACACGTGTTACTGGAAGCAGGTAAGTATAGAGCAAACTCTTCACTGGATCGGGCTGTTCGTCATGCCATGGTTTCGTATCATGGTTTATGCTTATGTTATGTTTCGCGCTAACTCCTACTATTTACAAAGTTTTACCGCCAAATGTGTCGTTTGTTTTCATGTTAGGAGGTGCAAGTGTACGATGATAATAGCAGGTGAGTGTGTTTGGTCTTACTTACACTATTAGTAATATTTCTTGTGTCAAAGTATTAAATGCTGGGTGGTATTTACTCTGTGGATACGGGGATGAAGAAATATATATCCGTATATATTTTAACAGATTATTACGCTATAAAAATTTCTGGCTAGTTTTATAATGTTCCACTGTTTGTTTTTGTTTCTCTGATTCTCTTCCCCCCCCCCCCCCTTTCGTCCCATTCTCTTCCTACCACCACGGCCTCGGGCTCCCTTCCACCTCCCTCCATGACCATTGTGCTACTATAATAAGCCTCTCAAGACCGTGTGCGACATTTCACGCTCCGCACATTTGAACAATACCTCTGGACACAGATACCGTCTTAGGCCCCGTGCTTGGGCAACAGGCGGCCTGGCCTGGCCGCACATGGTCAAGTAAACACGTTACGCTTTCTGAATGTTAAATTATGCTTTGAGATTGATAAGTTTCAGTAATGTGTACCTTGAATGATTTTTGTTTTATTTTCTTGTTTTATTTATACAATAATTTGAGTCAAATCGTCAATAGTAATCACAGTGGTTGGTTTTAGTTTAGTGTGCGTAGACTCGTTGGTTGTCCCATTTCTTAAACACAGAAACATTTCCTACACAATGACCGACGTGAAGTTTGTGGGGAATTATTTTAAGCTGGTGAACTGCAGGAATGTTCCAGGTTGAGGATGTTCCGTGTCACAAGGATTAGGAACCAAAAATCATAGCAGCGGAAGACGGTTCCAACCACAGGTTGTCGGCCCAAGGTCTCGTTTTCTCCCTAGTGATTAGTCATGTGGATGGTGTAGTACCGTAGTTTATATGGAGGTGCAGAGTACGTGGGGTAGTTTATATGGAGGTGCAGAGTACGTGGGGTAGTTTATATGGAGGGGTAGTTTACATGGGGTAGTTTATATATGGAGGGGTAGTTTACATGGGGCAGTTTATATATGGAGGTGTAGTTTACGTGGGGTAGTTTATATATGGAGGTGTAGAGTACGTGGGGTAGTTTATATGGAGGTGTAGTTTACATGAGGTAGTTTATATGGAGGTGTAGTCTACACGCCGGAATGATATAGGCTGATAAGCGTATTTCATAAGGACACATATCACATATAAGAATAATCAACTTGTTTGTTAAATATAAATTTTCCTTTTTAAAATTATATCTTCTTAACTAACTTATCTTAACACTTAATGCTTCGAAATTTTGACGATTAATGACCATCGACTTCGATAGGTAAGGTTCGTACGCTGTTGATTAGGCGAAAATACTTAAATATGACGGTTGTGAGAACGGGTGATCATCCAACTGGAAATTCTTGGCAGAAGTGTCATCTCACAAGTTCTTAGGAGAGAGCACGATCTCTTATATCAGTGAATCAACAGTATAAGCGAATTCAATTTCTTTAATTATTATGCACCCCATACCCATCCCGTGGGCGGTGGTGTAAAGGATTACAGAGGCACATAATCGGTTCAGGAAAGCTATACGACGTTATTTATGACAGGTAAATGCTGTTCCACTTCCTCTTTCACTGGTATTTTGTGAACTAAATTGCACGATCTTTGACTTCCAGTCACGTTCAAGCACCGGGTATGGACATATCTTTGGATAATCGCTCATATTTTTATTACTGGTTCAGATTTTACAATCTGTCCTCTTTATAGTACGTCGCATTTTTTATTTATACTTTACTTATGGGCAAAAACTGTCGCACAAGAAAATGGTAGCAGCTCGCGAAATTGACACAATGCCCCGTTTTCTTTTCGGGGGTCTTTTGGTAGGTTAATATAAGAGCATTTTAGTACAAGAGTTTCTTGACATTGAGAACGCTCGCGAGAACGGGGCCAAGTTCAGAGCTCAAGTAAACTCTCAATGTGTATATACCGAGAAGCGGGGTACACCTCTCAGTGTATATGTCCCTCGATTCAACTTTTAAAACACTTCCAGCAATATTCTAGTCTACTGGTATCTACAGGAACCTATTTAGCTCCTTAATGTTTAGATATTAAGGAGCTAAGTTTGTTTGTTTGCCTGAAACGCTATGCGTATTAGTGGCTTTAGGTATTGTATGTATTAGCTCTATCTATAAATCCAACATTATGTTTGTAGCTCTGCATCTGTGTGTACTTTTCGTGAATAAATTATTATTATTATTACATATCAGCGATCCCATCTAAAGAACGGTAGCCTAACAAAAAACTTGGCAACGTTTTTTCAGCCGACATCCTACATCACGCAATCCAACGTGACTACAGCATTTACAATTTTTGCCTTTGATACAAACATATTTCTAAAGACAAATTCGACTCTTCCAACCCCACCCTCTCTCTCTTAGGTCCCACTCCCAAAGGTCCGATGATTCCAACCTCTCATAACGCCTGGGCTGCGCACTCTCCCCAGGTGCGGCTCTAACAATGTGTTGACGTTCAAGCAGCGGGGGAGTGACACAGCACACGCCCCCCTACGGGCGCCGAGAAACCGATACCTTCTAATACCCTCTTACAGGTAGTAAGACACACTACCCGGCACAAAGCCTCGACGATACGGATACCGAGATTAGGGGCACCGAGGAAACCACCAACACAATACCAAGATGACAGACTACGGTTACCCAACCTTATAACCATTCAGGCATTAACTTACACAATGCTTGGATGATACGGATACCCATCTTAAGAGGCACTGGCGCGGCTCCTTATATAATACAACAGAGAAAGTCGCGCCTGCTGCAGGTACCTGGGTCGCTATACACAATACCACAGAGAAATGGATCTCCATCTTAAGTACCAGAGCAATCACCAGCACAAAGATCACAGGTACCAAAACGCATGTCCACGCCACCTCGCGTAGATATCTTGTTACTTGTAACTATGCTTAACATGTCGAGGTAAAGACGTGCTGTGGCACGCCTTCCCGTAAGAAACAGCATAGGTGTTGAGGACTTTCTTGGTGCGAGTAAATATATAATAACCACCTCAAAATATATAAACTAGTAGACATATGTAGAAACAACGGTAGATGACTCTAATATAATACAGATAGCCATTAAGGATATCTACAACAGTTCACTTATAACTTATTTTTGTTCACAAACAAAAATAACCCTACGAAAATTATATAACCCGAAATGAAGATGAAGTTGTAACACTTCAGACTTAATTACCGTTCAGCAAAAAAATTATTTTAAATTAAACATAATAAAGGATTTCATAATGGGTATATGGACAGCTGTGTCAAGTCGCTCTTAAAGAACACGTCATCCTTGAGGAGAGATAAGCCGCTGAGTTGACCACATGGCGAGTGTTGCCATTTCCCCCACCCACATCCCTCCCTCACTCTTCCCACCCCCCTGCAAAACACCTCCCCATCCTGTCACCCCCAACACCCCACCTCTCACCGTCAACACCCCACCTCTCACCGTCAACGCCCCATCCTCCCCCTTCGCTCCACCCAACCACAACCCATCCCGCTCCACCAATTACAACCCATCTCACCAACTTTCTCGTTTTCTTAATTTGAATCTTTAAAAATTACAAGAAAAATTAGACAAAAAGACCTGAATCACATTTTATGGACACCTGGTTATGAAGTAATCGTCTTCCCTGACACTCGTGGTCTAGTGAGACTATAGATTCCTAGAGGTCCTTTGAAGAAACAATCCAGCAATTTGAAAATGCCTGTGAGAACATTACATTAGTTCCCCCTAGATACAACTTCTTCAAAGGAAGCCAGGTACAAAGCGCCTTCAACTTACTGTGGGTCTTTATTTAAATATAATACAATATAAATCATATATACATAAATTTTACATGGCAGTACTCTATTACATATACAGTAGTATAGTTCTCAGTAAACAAGTGTTTCATATTATTACAGAGCATGAACTATAAACCCCTAAATGCTATACTTATTTTTCTTTAAATGATTTATAATTTTAGAGAGAATATAGAGAGAATATTTTTTATATTTTTAGAGAATTTTTTTCGAGAATATGTAAAGAAAACAATAAAGTACATCTCAAAGGGATAGAGTAAAAAAAAAAAAACTTTGGATCTGAAGTAGATTCAGTTACACAGTTGTTAAATCTTAAGGCTGATCCCAAGATAAGATACTGATAGCATATCGTGGTCCAGTGGGTTAAGACACGCGTCTTGGGGTGACACATGATGCAGGTTCGATCCCCGTCCTGTTCCTATGATTTTCATAACGATACATCACGATACTTTAAGGATTCATAAAGATACTTAAAGTATCATATGTATGTAAAGATACATACATAGTGTGATTTTCCTTGTGTATTATTAACATGTGTTCATTAAGGAAGTGTGATCGAGTGCATAGATCTTATAATTATATTTATACACTCACCAGGTCGCGTATCCGGCGGTGTCCGGGTCGCCCAGACCGCCCCCCATGCACTCTTGAAGGTCTCCTACAAACAGACTTCCCCTATCTCCCCCACACCATTCTTCATATCGCCTCCAGCACTCACCCATTCTGTTTCCCCCCAACACACACACCCTCCCCATACACAGAGGCAGACTCCATACACGGGTTTCAAATGTAGATATGATAGAGCCCAGTAGGCTCGGAAATCTGTACACCAGTTGATTGACAGATGAGAGGCGGGACCAAAGAGCCAGAGCTCAAACTCTGCAAGCACAAGTAGGTGAGTGTACCCCTCCCCATCCCCCCCCCCCAACACACACACACAACCTAGGTGCATCTGCGTTCGTGCAGATACGCTAGACTATTATATATTTAAGCAAATGGTAAACTCTACGAACTTATGGTTGTACATTTTATATCCACCAACCTCGTGCAGGGGGTGGAGAGGCCGACTTCCCCTTCAAGAGTGGTATAGCGCCCAACCCCACTCACACTATGAGACGACATAAAGTCGCCAATCACCATGCAAAGTTGTGTGAGGCTAGCTCCAAACCTCTGGGGCTTGGGGGATAGCCTCACACAACATTCTCGTTTATAGATTGATGGGGTTCCTAGCGGTGTCCGGGTTTCTGGTTACTTGTCTCCTTTCCTCCCATTCTTAGTCCTTCCCTATCATTCTCCCTCCCTCACATTCTCCCTCCTATCTCCCAGTCCCCTCTCGCGTTTTCTCTTCCTTTATCTCTCCCGGTTTCCCTTCCAGTGAGCAAAACATGCTCAAGTATCGCTAAATCAACCAAGAACGGAAGAACCCAAGCCACTCCTAACCAATCGATGCATAGGAAATGTGGATTATTGTAAGCTGTTACTTGTCACAGTAGATTGCACTTGTAACGTTGGTAACCGAAAAGTGAAAATCGCGACCTATTGTTTGAAAGAACGGGTTGTACACATAGCTATTTCGCAAGCTGTTGCCAAGCAGACCAGCTCACGCAGATACGAGCAGCCAGCTATGAGCGAGGGAAGAGCGAAATCGGTGCCTGATTGTCGAGGGCAGTCCGTGTCACCGTGATTCCGGCGCCAGGAAGTCGCAGATTACTGCAGCCTGTCCTTCACATAGAAGTCCCGGCGGGAACCTGCAGGCCCAGCTAGACTCGCACTGAAGCGCCGGCACATTGGTGCCTCTGTCGACTCCTCGAATGACAGAGGAGTGGTCGTATGCTGGATAGGCAACTGCGGACTATGAGAAATGATGGATGGCCATATAATGGTGAGATGACAACAATGAGTGAAAATCGTTATATACATCAAGAAGTATGGTCAGCAAGATTGTTTTGGTGTGGCAAGCCTGTTTACTATCACCCAAACTGAAGGATTGTCGAGCTATATCTTGTCATAAAGATTTCAAGGATGACTTGAATATATGAGATTAATAAAAGTCTTCAATATAAGATATTGATGCTCACATACATTTCAGGGTTACAATATTACCGGGTGTTCAACAATGCACCATTAAAATTATTCATGACAGAACGATCTCACTTCCTTTATATATATCATAGTCTTTAAGTGAAGTGTGTTCGTTAGTTACGAGCTTCTGAGTAATAAATGAAGGCCAACGTTGCCCCACAAGTTCTCCAGTAACGTTGCTCATATTATTAGTGTAGGAAAATCGCGAATGTCAACTTCAATGTCTTAGTGCTCCATACATTTTTAACTAGTGATCAATGTGGAGAGACACTGTAAATAATTTAATAGCATTGGCGTAAAGGAAATCACGAATTTTAGTGAAAATTCATAGCCTCTGGTCAATTTATAGAAGAGGTAGCCTAGCCAAGCTTAGCCTAACCTAATCATAAATCTGTCCTGTCCTAACCCAGGGGAGCCGGTCGGCCGAGCAGACAGCACGCTGGACTTGTGATCCTGTGGTCCTGGGTTCGATCCCAGGCGCCGGCGAGAAACAATGGGCAGAGTTTCTTTCACCCTATGCCCCTGTTACCTAGCAGTAAAATAGGTACCTGGGTGTTAGTCAGCTGTCACGGGCTGCTTCCTGGGGGTGGAGGCCTGGTCGAGGACCGGGCCGCGGGGACACTAAAGCCCCGAAATAATCTCAAGATAACCTCAAGATAACCCAACTTAATGTGAGTTGCTGAATATTGACTATTGTAATATTGGCGTTTTCTATGCATCATCCTCAATTCCACAAGGTTAGGTGGATTGCTTGGGTTTGTGTGTTTCTGGCCAAGAACGCAGGTGTCCTAAGGCCAGCTCAGCGTGGACAGAAACCTCGCGTAGAGCAAAAGGGTAAATTTCGGACCTGCCGTTCCTCTCGTACTGAGCAGGACTGCTGTCGCAACGACACAGTTTAACAGTAGGGTAAAACTAACCTGTCCGTTCCATTTTTGACGGAGTGGCCAATCGTGAGAACGAAATCATGAGCGTGTGGGAATGTCTATGAATAGTAGAATTAGAAGCTTCTTTTATGTTTCTATAAAATGTATTGTGGCAAGATTGTTGCTCATCAACACCACTTGCAACGTTTAATTTGAAAGCTTCAAAGAATGACAAGCCTTGCATAATGAATTAATGATGTCGAAAAAAGTCTTACTAAAGCCCATTTTCAATCAGAGCCCCAATTCCTCTGGTTTCATCTTCTGCAATTATTTTGTCAAAACAATGGCCATAGGGAAGCAGACAAGGTCACTAAGTGTAGATAATTTGGATTATAATTATATTTTCTTAACGTTTATATACAAAAAAATCACGAGGGAAGCTCACCAAGAGCTTTCTCAAGACCTCCAACACCCTAGAACTGATCACGACGTAAGAAAAGCTAAAGGAGATTGGCAACCTCAAATTTTTCACTGTCACTATCTGTAAGAAATCACAAATAAATAATGTGATAAAAGAAGAGAATATCTATATACATTCGTGTATAAACTGCAAGTTTTCCTTAAATCCCGCTATATGCGTAGCAACATGTGTATATTGTTGACCAAACTACACACTAGAAAGTGAAGGATTTCGTCGTCGTCTACACAATCGACTTGAGAATGGTCCAGGACGGACCGAAACGTTGTCGTCCCTTCACTTTCTAGTGTGTGGTTTGATCAACATATTTCAGCCACGTTATTGTGACTCCTCGTCTGAACATTTGTATACACAGGCTGAGTGATAGATGTAAACTCCAGGATGTGCGTTAGAGGTACTTTACCTTTGTTATAGTGAACAACTGTGTGTTTCGATTTTGTCTAGAGAAGTAAACAGTCAGTATCCTTGATATAAATTATGTATATGTATATCGATCTCTTAAAAACACGTAATGGTTCAGTAAATAAACGTATTTTTAAACAATCATAAAACACACAATTGACGAGGAACACATGAAACAAAGTCGATACTAAGCCCTAAGTACTTTTAAAATAAAAACAGTAAACATAAATGCATGGTACATAAAATTAAGCGAGAGATATGCATTAGGCTGTCCAAATAAGACGTGTGAAGATAGCCATTACATATACAACAATTTAAACTATTCTCGTAACCTCTAATTACCAGAAACCTCCGTGATGTGGGAAACGAGGACTTACACACACAACATCCGTAGCCATACAACCACACCATACAAACGAAACACCACAACGCACAACCATCACAACACACAACCACCGCAACACCTAGGAGCTTGTAACACCACAGTTGTAAGGCGGACAATAGTTAGCTAGCCCATTATCTCACCATGAAGGTGTTCCGTGACTGGAAACATCCGCTGTTTACAAACAAGGATATAATTTCCCCAGCTGAATAAGGTTGTATTGAGTCAATCGGATTTTGAAGTCGTTTTGCATTATATGTAAACAATCATTCCCTATGGAAATAGGTTTTTCTAACATATGTATTGTCATTTGGAAACCATTTGGAGGAGTATAGGTGACAAGGCTTAATAAACCTGTACAGTACTGGGTACTGTTAGAGTTTACGGTTCAAAATCTCTTCCTCACAAGAAACACAGCAAAATTTCAGTGTTTATTCTAAGAGGTACCTGCAATTAAAAATAGCGGGAGCCACATTCAAAGTGCCCGCCAGCGGGAGGGTTTTATCCTTTAGGTGAAGCCGAGTAATGATTGGTAGCGGGCAGGCGTGCGCGGTTCTCCCCGCGCACGCCTCGGACAGAGAAAGCAACCACACTTAGCTGAGTAGTTACTATTGACTCCACTAGCGCGATTTTGGGCAATTAACTACACCTTGGCTGGAATACGAGGACCCGAGTACGTCATCCCTTCCCACGAAGCCTAGACTTGCTTCTACCTCTACCCCAGAAGGCTTCAGCTCAAGGTGAGCCTCAGTCACTTGTACCTATTCTACCTCACATGTGGGTCGCCGCCATAACTCACGCGCAGACCACAACATTAATATATGCTGCGTCACCTGAATGATATTTCTGTATTTTAATGAGTATAGTTTGGTGTTTGTATAAGGCCTATCAACCTCTGGAGGGTTATTAAGGCCGTCACAATTACTGACTAATCAGTAAATAGAGGGTTGAAATAGCCTAAGCTCCTCTGACCTTTTGAAATGCATATTATTATATCGATAAGGCTGATAGTATGTTGAATTGTATATAAATATAAAGTCTTTGTTGCAGCTCAAAGATAAAGAAATTAAATATATATAGAAAAAAATAAATAAAACGAGGTTTAATAAAATATCTGATAGATGAGGAAAAGCTTTGTATATACTAATATTTAATTAAATTTTCTGAAGACGACTCAATTTTCACAGTAACTAAAGTAATGAAAAAATAATACAGGCTACTATAGAAGTCCCCTTTTGGCCCAAACACGGCAGCTTCTATATGTATACTTTTAGCATTATTCGCATAAATGTTTAGTTTACGCTTGACACAATCCAGCTATCCATCATCTGGTCAGCCCGTCCTCCTAAGGTTTCCCAACGTGAAGAAACTCTCGTATTAAAGTCTCCCTATCCTAACCTACCAGAGGAACTCAAAACAGAAAACGGGACACTATGTCAATTTCGCGAGCCGCTTCCATTTTCTAATTGGCCTTAGGTAAAGTATACGTCAAAATGCAATGTTTTATTATGAGGACGGATTTGGTCTAGTAAGTTACCCGGTAATTTATTTCATAAATCAACAATTCCGCTACACAACAATTTGCTATACGTTCTAACAGTTATTTTACTGCATACTTCAATGGATTGAATAATTGTTATTATAATTCTGCAGTATTAGCTCAAATTTGTCATTGCCAACTTAGAATTAACAATTTTTCATTGATTATTTTAGGTTAGTTTAGATTCGGTTATGGGTGCAGGTTGGAAGCTTCTTAACTTTCCAGATTGTTAGGACCGTAATCCTAATGCTTTAAATTGATTTTTAAATCTATAAAGTTTTACGATTAAAGTAGACTATATTAGCAGACGGCGACACTTGCTGTATGTATATCGACACGAACAAATTTAAGTTAATACGAGTTAATTTACTAATTACCATTTTAGTAATGAAAATTTCCAAATTTAAAATTTTTGGGGTCAAAAACCGTATAAACTTTTTATTTCAATGCAGTTGTTTAATATACAGCATAATTACCAAAAACATGAGGTTTAGATATTTCAGTGCAAATTTTAATTACTAAAATAGTGTTTAGGAAAAGTAATGAAAATTAATGTAATTAATATAATGAAAATGATATGATGTAATTAATGAAAGTAAAGAAGAAATTATATGAATAATCAAAATGTTAATAATGAAAATTTGCACGGAATTATCTAAACCTCATTTGTTTCTTTTAATTAACCCGTATATTAAACAACTACTTTGAAATCTAAAGTTTACAGGGTGAACTATTCCATTCAACTTTGCTGTATGGGTCTCGAACCCTGGACACCACGCATGTGAGACCGAAGCTCTATCGACTGGACTATGAGTAGTCTTAAAAAGGAAAGTACGGTAAACTGTATATAATTTTCAACATTTATTAGATGTGAAAGAATACACTACAAGTGTACTGAAAGAAAACTTGACGCCTCGCCGTCTCTGTGACGAAGGAAACATTTGTATAAACAATCGCATTTCGACATCCGGCGGAAGATATTGCGAAGATTGACACTCAAAGTTGTCAAGTTTTCATTTCCTGGTGGCTGTCAATTGCTCCATTGCCTCTTCAGCTGTAGAACATAATGTGTAACCGAGTGGAACAAATAGAGGAGATGAATTTACTGCCGCGGCTCTCCTGTTATCACCCCGAGGACCAGAACATTGTGGGTAACCGCTCGGAACATTACGAGACAAATTTAGCTTGGCTTGACGAATAACAGGATGGACCAGTGTGTGAGGGGCCGGTGCTAGGCACGTGTGTGGGGGTGGCAAGCGCGAGTGGTGGTCAAGTCTTCCTATACACGCGTTGACTGATGACCAGAGAGAGGTTGTCTTCTCGGGAGAGTGGGTCCGTGAGAAAGTTTATTGAGTAGAAAGTTCGGTATATTATATGACCGGATTGTGGTAAGACAAGAATATGAAACTTATGCAATCAAAAACTGTCATACATAAACTTTTGAGGGATTAATGTTTTGCATACACATTTTTATATAAGGGGAAGTGCTAATTGAGTTCACACGCACAAATAAAACTGTACCGAAATAATATAAGATGCAAGTGTATCGTCCGTTCCTTCCCGGAGTGATAACATTACGCATTTAGCGAAATGGAAAAACACGTAAGTTGTTATCGTGAATGATTAGAATTGCAATGTTGTAAAAGTTGTAAAAATACACCACACTTCCAGACATGGGGTAATGGTCTCCAGACTGATAAGTAACTGTGGAATCCACCGTTCAGGGTTACGGGCTATTCATGACCGTGCCCTCGTGGGTGGCTTAATCTTTATCAATCAATCAATCAATCCACCGTTCACACGAGTGCAACATGTGCACTTACTATTTGTATCTGCAAAATCGAGCTTTTAGCTCTTGGACCCCACCTTTCTAGCCAATTTATTTTTACTCTATTATATCAACTACATATATTTCTCTCTAACACATACACATCCCCGGGAAGCAGACCGTAGCAGCTGTCTAACTCCCAGGTACCTATTTACGGTTAGGTGAACCATTAACGGTTAACCCATCTTTGTATTACGTCTCACGTTCATCAGGGTGAAAGAAACTCTGCCATTCGTTTCTGCCTCTGCCGGGGATCGAACTCGGACCCTTAGGATTATGACGCCCAGAGCGCTGTCCACTCAGCCGCGAGGCCCTCCTGTGTGTGTACTTACCTAGTTGTGCTTGTGGGGGTTGAGCTTTGGTTCTTTGGTCCCGCCTCTCAACCGTCAATCTACTGGTGTACAGAATCCTGAGCTTCTCGAGCTCTATCATATATACATTTGAAACTGAGTAGTCAGCCTCCACCACATCACTTCCATTTACTAACTGCTCTGACACTGAAAAAAGTTCTTTCTAATGTCTCTGTGGCTCATTTCAGTACTCAGCTTCCACCTGTGTCCCTTAGTGCGTGTACCCGTGTTAAATAATCCATCCTTGTCTAGCCTGTCAATTTCCCTGAGAATTTTGTATGTGGTGATCATGTCTCCCCCGAGTTATTTTGTCGTCCAGCGACTTGAGGAAGACATGTACTCACCTAGTAAGGTGAGTACATGTCTTGTGTATGTGTGTGTGTTCCCGCTTATGTGTTAGAATGTATTTGAGTATGTGAATGCCACTATTCGAGAATATTTTTGCTTTGGAAGCTATAGAACAAATAACTATAATGTATTGTACTTATTATAATGTTAAACATCGTTTCGAACCTACAAGGTTCATTTTCAAGTGAGAAGTAACAAGGCATGTTACCTTACCTTGAGGTGCTTCCGGGGCTTAGTGTCCCCGCGGCCCGGTCGTCGACCAGGCCTCCTGGTTGCTGGACTGATCAACCAGGCTGTTAGACGCGGCTGCTCGCAGCCTGACGTATGAGTCACAGCCTGGTTGATCAGGTATCCTTTGGAGGTGCTTATCCAGTTCTCTCTTGAACACTGTGAGGGGTCGGCCAGTTATGCCCCTTATGTGTAGTGGAAGCGTATTGAACAGTCTCGGGCCTCTGATGTTGATAGAGTTCTCTCTCAGAGTACCTGTTGCACCTCTGCTTTTCAACGGGGGTATTCTGCACATCCTGCCATGCCTCCTGGTCTCATGTGATGTTATTTCTGTGTGCAGGTTTGGGACCAGCCCCTCAATTATTTTCCACGTGTAAATTATTATATATCTCTCCCGCCTGCGCTCAAGGGAGTACAGATTTAGGCTCTTTAGTCGGTCCCAGTAATTTAGATGTTTTACTGAGTGGATTCTAGCAGTAAAGGATCTCTGCACGCTCTTCAGGTCAGCAATTTCTCCAGCTTTGAAAGGTGCTGTCATTGTGCAGCAGTACTCCACTCTAGAGAGCACGAGCGTTTTGTGCTTGTTGTTGTTCTTCTTTTAGATTTAGCTACTCAGAACAAAGTGTCCATGTAGCACGGGCTATGGTGAGCCCGTAAGACAAGGCATGTTGTTGTTATAGATTCAGCTACTCGGAACAAGTTCCAAGTAGCACGGGTTATGGTTAGCCCGTAACTTACCTGGCACAGGAGCGGGGCAAGTTGCACGGGCTATGGTGAGCCCGTAGTGAACCTACCTGGCACTGGAGCGGGGCAAGTTGCACGGGCTATGGTGAGCCCGTAGTGAACCTACCTGGCACAGGAGCGGGGCAAGTTGCACGGGCTATGGTGAGCCCGTAGTGAACCTACCTGGCACAGGAGCGGGGCAAGTTGCACGGGCTATGGTGAGCCCGTAGTGAACCTACCTGGCACAGGAGCGGTGCCGACAAGGCATGTTGTTGTTGTTGTTAAAGATTTAGCTACTCGGAACGAAGTGTCCATGTAGCACGGGCTATGGTGAGCCCGTAAGACAAGGCATGATCGACCATCAGATTTATAGCACTGGGATGTCAGGTATATACAAGATTAAATTAGGAGAAAAGGCGAAAGAAACAAGAATTTAATGTTTTATCCTGCATACAAGGATAAATAACACAGGGTTGATGGAATTCAGGTGACCGTAGTGGGTATGGCGTTTTGGGCAGCGACGTTATGGTTGGCATGTTCTCGTTCGGGTCTTGTTCTCACTCTCATGGTGGGGGAGAGTGAATAATTCTGTTATTTGTGTGTTTATAGTGGTTTGTTCTTTTATATGTAGAGCTTCAAGAATAATATCCAAGTGTTTTTATTCGGCATTTCTCTTGTTAGGGTGATGTCATGGGCTTCTCTGATGTGATTTTTAGGGGCACCTGATTGCAGATGACAGGTTAAATGCCTCGTGAGCTTGATCGACGTCATACCTATGTAATTAAATTGAAGATTACAGTCTTCATGGGAACAGGTGTACATATATACCCATAGCCTGACAAACAACGCCATACTAATAACGAGAAACTACATGTAGCGACTCGTTTCAGTCGCATTAAATATATACATACCCTTTCTTATGCTAATTACTTATTTACGTGCAAATATAGCAATTACTGCTGCAAGTAAGGACACACCAAATTACTAATTAACACGACAAGGCTAGCACTGCTATGAGAACTTTGTCCGTTGCTCGCTTCCATCTCTGCAATTATAACATCAATCTTATGGCCAGACCACCACCACATGTCATTCTCTAATAAACTAAATGACACAAAATTGCTTCCTCTTTTCGCATTCCATACAGGACAAAGGATTATTCCTCCCACAAGAGAAACTGTCCAGCTGTATGTCTTATGAATAAGTGAAATGGACCACAGGAGTAAACAGTAGAGGTACACTATTACTGAGCTGTAGATGGCGGTATTCATTACCTGCGAGACCGGCTTTGTGAGACCTGTTTGTGAGGTCTGGCTTGAGAGACCTGCATTGTTAGGCCTGCTTTATTTGACCTGCCTTGTGAGGGCTATCTTGAGAGAGACCTGCCCTTAGAGGCCTGTCTTCAGAGACCTGCTTTGGAAAACCTGCGTTGAGAGATTTCATATCTTTTTTGGGGGCATTTCATTTGACCTTGTGATGTCTGCCTTGACAGAACTACCATCAGTATGGTTATTATGTTACTACCACTGAAGGCAGAGCGTTTATAGTGGGCATTAAATATAGCTCTTTACATCTTTCTCTCAATAGAATGTTCTCAGATGTACGACTTAACGCGCGATGTTACTACATGTCGCAAAGCCAGCAAGGGTGATGTTGTATACACCCTAACGATCGTACACTCAAACAATCCTGCACTATAACAATCATACACACGTAAAGGTAATACACTCTAATAATAGTTACTATTTCTATATTATCAACTTTCCTCTCCTAATTTCGAGTGCTATATGTATCTAATGTTTTTCTTAAATAAAACCTTATTATGGTTGGATGTATATCCAGTACTATGGTACTATATCCAGTACAGGGTCTCTGGGTTTTTAGTAATAGCAACAATCCTCAGACTCGATTAACAAGTCGAGAATCTTATATAAAAAATGCAAACTTTTTTACATATAAACGTTGATTGAACTCTCAACAGATTTGCTGACATCAATTCCTCAGTAATTTTTAATATTACTATGCCGTTAATGGCCGAGTTTGATGTAACTCGCAACTCAACGTCGTAATCATATGGTCATAACTTTTTTTTCCTTGTTGATCAAGCCTACACGACCTTTTAAGAAATGAAGTGACATTTTGGATTTATGTGATAATTGTGGAAATGCGGAGTGTGGAAGCTTTTAGGGCAATCACGATGTGAGCGGTTACAGCGCCATCCACTGCTGCCCGGAGGGTCGCCAGGACGCCTCTTTATGGCTACTTGCTGTAGCTACATCTTGAGAAGATATATGGTATTCCCTGCCGGACGGTTTGGAATACTTGCGACTGACGCTAACGAAAGTTTAGGTGACGATGTAAGTGGTAGCATGATTTCCCGTTTTTGCTGGTGACATGGTTTCCCATTTTTGCTGACAAGATGCCTTTTAGGTTTATCGAAGTTTCCCTAGGCCGCGACTAGCCATATTCTTGGACTCGATTAACTAACTCACAACAGTTGACTAACTTCCATGTACCTATTTCAACCTGTCCTCTTACAAAGAACGTCGTTTTTCGCTCGTATGCGATACTAAGGCCAAAAATCTTCGTACTAGAAAATGGAAGCGGCTGACGAAAGTGACGTACTGTCCCGTTTTCTGTTTTGGGTCGTCTGTTAGGATTGGAAAGGACACTTTAAATTAGCCGTTTTCTTGACGTTGGAAAACATTAGGAGAACAGGCTGCCTATATACTGTTAGGTGAACAGATGCATCAGTTATAAGGAAACGGTACCTGAGTTTCTCGTCCTGTCCTTTGCTACAGGATATATATACGTTATCAAGGCGATATTTAAGTATTCAGAATAAGACTACATGTGCGTGCTTATATGTCAGTGTGTGTCTGCTTGCGTGTGTGTGTGCGTGTGTTCCGGAGTAATGGTTCATACAATTACCTCACATGAACAATACCTAGTCTCTCGCCCTAAACAAAAGGAAATATATTTAATTATTTAATTTCCCTCGCCATAAAATCACTAGGTTCTGTATATGACTCTTTACGTGCTGAGTTCTGTGAATTACTTTAAATAATCAATAAAGAACTCCCCTCAGCGCATATGATTTTGTTGTACATAAACCAATTTTGTAATAATGGATATCTAGGGTTTACATTAGAAACTGAAATTTCCGAATCTTTCCTAACATCTCTTCTACTATACACGTATCGGTATGTAGATAATGGATTAGAAAATAGAAGGGATTGATTGATTGATAAAGATTAAGCCACCCAAGAGGTGGCACAGGCATAAATAGCCTGTTAAATAGAAGGGAAATATGACGGAGAGACCTACGGGCTCACCATAGCCCGTGGTACATGGACACTCCGTCCTGAATAGCTAAATCTTTAACAACGACGGAGAGAACACGGAGGAGACATCTCCCGTCACGCAGGGTGCAGTCGCACCTCCACAGATCTCCAGTATCAGCTCTTGATACTGGTAATGGCTCAAAAGGGCCACCACTTACGGCCTATTCATGCCCGTGCCACCTGTTGGGTGGCCTAATCTTCATCAATCAATCAACCGACGGAGAGAATATAAGCATAATACTGAATCGTTGGCTTACAAGAGAAGGCTAAAGATAAATGTATTCATTGAAATTGACCAATAAAGTGGAGATAAAGTATATTAGTTTTATGACTAAAAGGCGTCTTTTGTAAAGTAAAAGTTTGAAAAGAGGACATATAAACTCAAGAGCGAAAGAGAGAGGGAGAGCGAGAACAAGAGAGAGAGAGAGATAAAGAGAGGGGAGGGTAGGATAAGTCTGTGGCCAAACAGTCTCGAGCGACAAGTGAACTATATAAATATAGAGAGAGAAAAATATGGTTATAAACACAGGGGAGACTAAGCTGGACAGGGAACCCTCGTGTACTGCACACTCCGTGTTAACTCCCCTTGCTGTACTTATATAACCTTTGCTCGTGAAGACTGACCTTCAGCTCTTGGGTCCTATGTGTAGGTGACCGTGCCCTTGCGCTCACATAATTATACTTATCTAGTTGTGCGTATGGGTGGGGGGGTGATCTTTGGCTCTTTGGTCCCGTCTCTCAACTTAAAATCATCTGGCATATAGGTTTCGGCGCATACTGCGCTTTATCATATTTACGTTTTGAGACTGTGTATAGAGTCTGCCTCCACTGCTTCACTTTTTTACATTCCATTTGTTCTGACACCGAAGAAATTCTATCTAATGTTTCTGGGATTCATTTGGGTACTCAATCTCCACCTGTATTCACTTCTCCATTACCACTCGTGCCAATTAGATGTCATCTGAACATTTTGTAAATGCCAATCACGTTTTTTCCAAAAAAATGTTGCCTTCCAGTGTCGTGAGGTTTCATATGATTTTCCCCTGGTAACTCATACCTCATATTTCTGGTACTAGACTGTAGACATACCTCTCAACTTTCACACTTCGTTTTGTGTTCGACTCGAAATGGACTCCACGTTTGAGCCGCATACTTTAGGACTGGTCTGACGTTACTCACAGTGTTATCGTCTCCCACAAGATATCACCCACAGTGTTATCATCTCCCACAGTGTTATCGTCCCCCACAGGCCATCACCCACAGTGTTATCATCTCCCACAGTGTTATCGTCCCCCACAGGCCATCACCCACAGTGTTATCGTCTCCCACAGGCCATCACCCACAGTGTTATCATCTCCCACAGTGCTATCGTCTCCCACAGGCCATCACCCACAGTGTTATCATCTCCCACAGTGCTATCGTCTCCCACAGGCCATCACCCACATGCTATCGTCTCCCACGGGCCATCACCCACAGTGCTATCGTCTCCCACAAACCATTAAAGCCTCTCCCTTCGACTTCATCATCATCAACGTTCCTCTGTTTCCCATTTACTGGGTGTGTATTACGTCCTCATCTCTCTCCAATTATCTGGAATCACTATTGTCCATTTCGTTATTCCAAATCTGTAATTCCAAGAAATAAATGTCTGGCTTTGATGCCCATAACGTGGTTTATGGAGACCGTATTAATTACTGAGGACCTGGGGGTGTCGGTGCGCGTGGTGGAGGGGGAGGGGGGAGAAGGGTGGGGTGGTGTGGGATGTAGGGAAACTTGGGGTGACGGTTAGGGGGGAGAAGGCCATTGTTGGAGGGAGGGACAAAGAGGTGGGGAGCGAGTGAGAGGTGATGTGAAGGGGTAGGTGAGGAATTAGGGAGGGAAAGGTGTTGAGGAGAAAAGTGGGAGAGGTGAGGAAGGAGGGAGAGAGTGGGATAGGATAAGGCAAAACGTAGACACAAAAGAAAGTAAATATATAGTCAGCTGCAAGCAGCTGAGGCTCTGGGCGTTGTCTGGGTGATGAACAGGAGCTACGGGTTCCCTACTCTCGCTCGTCGTGCATGAAACAACATTGTTATGACCGACTCTTCCTGATCTCCCGGTCTGTGAGAATCAGAATTTCATTGTGACACATCATAACACACACCAAGTGTGTACATCCTTACCACAAACACGTTTCATTCAATGTTTTGGTCTCGAGGATTATAAAGTTAGATTATAAAAATTATAAAGATTATATTCAATGTTTTGGTCTCGAGGATTATAAAGTTAGATTATAAAAATTATAAAGATTATATTCAATGTTTTGGTCTCGAGGATTATAAAGTTAGATTATAAAAATTATAAAGATTATATTCAATGTTTTGGTCTCGAGGATTCAGTGCATATATATATCTAGGTGTTTGCAAAGAAACATAATTCACTTCCTATGCTTAAGGTACACCTCGCCTGATAGCTGAGTGGACAGCGCTTCGGATTCGTAGTCCTGAAGCTCCGGGTTCGATTCCCAGTGGAGGCGGAGACAAATGGGCAAAAAGTTACTTTCATCCTGATGTCCCTGTTCACCTAGCAGTAAATAGGTACCCGGGAGTTACAGTTGTTTCCTGGGGGTGTGTAACAAAAAGGAGGCCCGGTTGAGGACCGGGCCGCGGAGACACTAAGCCCCGAAATCATCTCAAGATAATCTCAAGATATCATGAAGAAGATTGAATTGACGAATGCCATAACTGAAGACCTTTTTGACCAATATTTCACAACCCATCCTCAAACCATGCCAGTCCAAAGGGTTAGGTTGTCCCCTAAGCGTCAATAGGTATATTTTTCGTATGGTACAATAAACGCTATTAATTCTCTAACATATAGTCTTGCTATATAGTCTTTCTTGGCTTGGTGCCTTCCTTCGATAATTACTTGAAATTACTAATATATTATGTTTTATGCATAGTTAGGCTTACGTTAGATTAGGTTGTTAGTATCCGATGAAATTTTTTTGAATTGAGAGTACATGAGTAAAGCATTTAACGAACATTAAAAATTACTGAATCACTATTTTAGCAACCCATCCTCGACCTCGACTCAAGTCCATTACATCCAGCGGTCAACCCCACAGACGCATTCATAAATTTTAACATGCTGTTCATTCAAAACGGGAATTTTCTCAAGTATAAATTAATATTATAATATATTAGCATATTGTGTATAAATAGGCATAGGTTAGGTTAGGTCAGGTGTTTAGGTTCTGTTGGCGCTTATTTGTATTTGTAGTACGTGGGTGAAGCATTTACAGCGTTGTGGTTCGAACAAAATTCGTCAGTGAAGCACTTGTTCCGGATATGTTCGAACGTCAGCAGTTGTGAGTCGTGTGTAAACCGTTTTTCATTCATAAACAGGGGGTTTGGCGGGTGCATGGAATCACTTTTGGATCTTTGTTTGGAGGACGGGCTGATTCTAGACAACTCTCAACTGACTACTTCCCGTCCTCGTCAACAAACACAAAAAGTGACTCCATGCAGCCAGTCCTCATAATCAAAGGCCAAAGTCCATTCCATGCAGCCACCAAACCCCGTGTTTATGAAGGAAAACGCTTTACACCCGACTCACAACTGATGATGTTCGAACATTTCTTGAACAGTGCTTCGCTGGGGACCTCTGTTCGAATCGCAACTCTATAAATGCTTCACCCACGCACTACAAATATAAATAATTTACCAACAGAACCTAAAAAATTAACATAAACTATGCCTAAATATGCACAATATGCTAATATATAATAATATTAATCTATACTTGAGAAAATTCCTTTTTTGAATGAACAGCGTGTTAAAATTAATGACAGCTTATCTGGGGCTGGCCGCTGGATAGAATAAACATAGCCTGAGACGGGTTGACTGATTACGTTCGAACTTTTTTATTATTATTTTATTATTTATGTATACAAGAGTTGTTACATTCTTGTACAGCCATAGCACGCATAGCGTTTCGGGCAGGTCCTTAATCCTTATAATTTCCCCCGAATACGACCCACCTAATCGTTTAACAACCTAGGCACCCTTTCTCCTGCTGGATGAACAGAGGCTACAGTTAAGGATTGGCACCCGGTCAATCCTCCCCGGCCAGGATACGAACCCAGGTCTAAGCGCTCGCGAAGCGCCGGGCGAGTGCTTTTACCATTACGCCACGGGAACTGCAACTTAAGTATAACTGCTTCTTAACTTATATAAAACTTAGCTCGGCTATTAGATTAAGAAGCTTTAGGCCAACGTCTTAATGAGTAGGATAGATGAAGTTTGGTGTTTTGCTTCTGTTGGCAATAATTCAGTACATGGGTGAAGCATTTAGAGAGGCGCGACTCGAACACAGCAAGTGAACGAAGCACTTTTCGAGAATGATTCTAAGATAATAAATACGTTGTGAGTTAGGTGTAATTTTAGTCGTTCATAAACAGTGTTTAGTTCAGTCCGTCCTCATAAATAAAGGACAAACGCTCGGTAATCCATCCGCCACAACTCACAACTGATGACGTTCGAACGCTTCTCGAACAGTGCTTTGCTGACCTCTGTTCGAATCGCGCCTCTGTAAATGGTTCACCCACGTACCATAAAGATTTAATAATAGCCAACAGAACTTAAACACCTAACCATACAAAATTTTAATGTATACTATTTTAAATGTATACATTATATAATATACTATAATACTATACGTGTATACTATAATGTATACTATTATTTTAAATATGAGAAAATACAGGTTTTGAAAAACTGAACATGGAAATTTATGGATGTGTCCTTGTGGTCGGCGGGCAAACATACGTGCATTACCGGAGAACGGGTTGGGTTACCTGATAGTGACTGTTGGTAGCGTCGCGTTTTCTATTGAAAATAGATTGTATAATCAGTGTAGGTTCGTTTTAGAGTTGTGCACCTAACATAGAAAGTGATTAAGACGCCGAGTGAAGTCTTAAACGTGGACACTGAATCAAAACAATCATTTAAACCTGTTCCCAGGAGCTGAAGTCCCAACAGGGTCTATTTGGCTTTTCTAAGCTCAAGGAGGTAAGCCATGCAATGTTTTGTTTAATTCGTTTTAACGTTGTTGTTTAAGATTCGCTACTTGGAGCAAAAAGTTCCAAGTAGCACGGGCTATAGTGAGCCCGTACACGGTGGTACGTTTTAACGGTGTCAGATTTAACTGGAAACAAGACGCAAACTTATCTATTTTACACTTAACGCGCTTTTCTTAATACCAAGATTGTCATCATCACGTGAATGAAAATCTTTAGAGTTAGTTACAACCTATTTTCTCGAATAGTACGTTGCATTTTGACCTATAAACACGCACTGAGATTCATAGCGGCTGGCAAAATTGACATAATGTCCCGCTTTCTATTCGTGGGTCCTCAGTAAGGTTAGGTTCGGGCAATTTAATCCATCAGTTAAGTGACGTGAACGCTCGAGAAAACGGGCTGCTTGACGACCCAACAGCCATCATCCGCGGGTTTAAAGGGACACAATAACAGCCTGGAAACAACGGTAATAACACTGGGCTTTAAAGTCATAAAGCAGAGCCCTGAGGCATATTATGACGGACCCGACTGTTGGTACAGGTGCTTGGGGGGTCGGGAGCACATGGTGGTGACGACACACACACACACACAAAGAGATGCCCTGAGGGACCTAAGCACGTCAAGGAGGAGGAGGAGGAGGGTTGTGGCGCCCACACAACACAAACGTTCTCAAACATTTGCCTGTGTCAAAATATTCCGTATATTGACCAGACCACACACTAATAGGTGAAGGGACGACGACGTTTCGGTCCGTCCTGGACCATTCTCAAGTCGATTATGAAGATTGTGATAGTCTATATATTTTTTAGTTTGCCGTTGTTTTGTTGTTGTTTAAGATTCGCTACTTGGAACCAAACGTTCCAAGTAGCACGGGCTCACCCCGTAGACTGTCTAACCTGTTTTAGTTTGCCGTCTCGACAGTACTTGAAGGGTAGTGGCACTAGGCTGTTACAAGCATGACCAACCAACAAGTATAATTTAGTCCTGAACATTGTCCAGGACCAAAGTAAACTGTCAGCGTATATACACTGTCTCATGGTATTTTAAAATTTTCAGTGGTTTACTAATCACACTTAATATCTCGATTATCAATCGAGAATTCCGGTTCGAATCCCGGGCGGGACAGAAATGGTAGGGCACGTTTTCTTTCACCTAATGACTCGTTATCGCCAAATATTTAATATTTCTATACGATTTTGTAATTATTTTTGTTTGCTTTTTAATTCAGTTGTTGTATTTTGGAATTGTATGTTCAATTTTTTAAGAGACTTAAGTTCTCATATGTGTCCAATGTATACCTCGATAGGTATACTTATTAATGTATATACAGAATGAGTATATTATAGATCTATAATCTATTATGGATTAACCTATAATTTTAAGATTAAAAATTTTTGCATTACTGACTTCCGTGTCCGATAGTTTTAACATCTAACACACACAGCGGGACCAAAGAGTCAGAGCTCAACCCCCGCAATCACGAATAGGTGAGTACAAACATGGGTGGTACGCGAACAAGGGGACACAGGTGGAAACTGAGTACCCACATGAACCACAGGGACTTTAGAAAGAACTTTTTCAGTGTCAGAGTAGTTAACAGGTGGAATGCATTAGGCAGTGATGTGGTGGAGGCTGACTCCATACACAGTTTCAAATATAGATATGATAGAGCCCTGTAGGCTCAGGAATCTGTACACCTGTTGATTGACAGTTGAGAGGCGGGACCAAAGAGCCAGAGCTCAACCCCCGCAAGCACAACTAGGCGAGTAGACAGATATAATAGTTTGTCCATTCATGAAAGATAGTTAAAGAAAATGTCGACCCAGTAACGAAAACGCAGTTACGATGACCCAGCCAATGTAAACATAAGAACTGTCGTGCAGTCATGCAAGAAGAATGTTGTCAAGCGCACACGTATACACGGCATGGGGGTAGAAATAGCCTAAGCTACTTTATCCCTTCACACACAGCACCGCTCCTGTGCCAGGTAAGTCCACTACGGGCTCACCATAGCCCGTGCTAATTGGAACTTGTTCCGAGTAGCTGAATCTATAACAACAATCTATCCCTTTGAGATGTATTTTCTTCTTGTCTCAGTAAACATACTTGAACTTGAACACGTATACACAGCAACATCACGCTCGCTACATCAAGGTCATTCGCAGATACAACTAACAAGTCAGAGGTTCTTAGATATGTGGGAGTACGAGGCCCACTCTGGGATATGTGGGAGTGCGAGGCCCACTCTGGGATATGTGGGAGTGCTCAGCCCACTCTGGGATATGTGGGAGTTCGAGGCCCACTCTGGGATATGTGGGAGTTCGAGGCCCACTCTGGGATATGTGGGAGTACGAGGCCCACCCTGGGATATGTGGGAGTACGAGGCCCACCCTGGGATATGTGGGAGTACGAGGCCCACCCTGGGGGCATCATGGGTAACATACGAGTATATGGGATACTCACGGACACCAACAGCCTATAAAAATATTTATGGCAAGGGCACTTTCGCAGGCGGAAGGTAGTTAGGGAAATGTGAGAGAATGGAAAGGAGGGAAAGAGTTTAGAAAACGAAGTAGAACATAGAGAGAATGGGGAGAGAGGGAGTGAGAGAGTAAGACTGACAATTAAAAAGTTGACATGTATAGCAAACACAATCAAAACAAACATATTTCAAGTAAAAAAATAATCAAAGACAGATATCTTACATTCTTCAACACCAATAATACCTACTACTGCAACAAATCCCTATTATAGCTACCAATTCCTACAACTTAACCCTGATATAATATTAGAAGTGTAAATGTTACTTGTGCTGGACTATATCATAGAAAATGAGTGAAACAAAGTACACTTAATTACACTCGAACAAATCCACAAGGGCCGTGACGAGGATTCGAACCTGCAACTAGGGTAAAGACTACTTGGAGAAGGACGCTTTAGGTAGCCTGGGTAAACTTGAGCACACGTGGTTTCACTAAAACACCCTAGAGTAATCTTAGGGATATAAACACTAGCTTAGGCTACACAAGAATTAACTACACACTTTGCCAGTAACACGGTAACACAGTATAAGGTACTTACACTCCTCATGCACTCATTCCCGGCCCTTCCCTTTACTCTCATTACCAGTGGTCATCTACTCTTCCATTTCCAACCCATCTCATATCCCTCCCTCCCTATTACCTTTCCTCATTTATCCCTTCGTCAACCATTCCTATCCTTCACTCCAGTCCTTCCCTGCCATTCCTGATGTATTATAACACATTTTCACTACTCTCTTTCCCATCTAAACGTCACCCACCCATGAAGAATGCAAGATTCCCCCTCCCTCGGTATATGTATCCCCGTCCCATTCATTCCCATCACCCATCTCAGTTACCCCTTTAAAGGTTCTCCCCCATCCCAGCAACCCTCACCCGATACATTGCCTCCCACCCACTCCACCCTTCCTACTTCTGTGTGCCAGTTTCTCATTCGTCGTAAAATCCTGTCTCTCCCTTCCCTCCCTTTTCTCCTTTCCACCCCAAAGGCAGTGCCACGCCCCAACTGCCCTTTAAATAGGCCTATGAATTATCTGTCGGAGGGGGTGGTGGCGGCGACAATGAGTCATCAGTAGGCCTACGGTCCTTGGGTTCACTATAAAATAGGTTATAAACATCCGTGTGTCAATGGCTTCTTACGGCACTTTCTTCTGGAAAGTATGCCTAGAATTTTAGCAAATATAGATATATCAACTTAATATCAGAGACATAGAAAGCTTAATAATTTACATACATTTGTGTAACACACAGAAAATTTGTTTATAAATTTGTGTATAAACTCAAATATGTAACAGATATCTTACTCGTCCAAAAAATACATAAATTTAGGTTTACATTATAGCAAAAATATACTACTGCACCCTCGAGGATTGCAGTAGTACTCCAGGTTGCAATTCTTGTCCATGACGTGGTGCTGTTGACTAGAGCGCGCCTGTAAACACGCTGCGCATAGGTTCGAACCCTCATCAAGGCTCTTGTGGGTTTGTTCATGGGAAGAGTCATAGGGGGGTTGGCCCCAATGCTCCTCATTAAGTATGGGTCGCTCTTATTGCATCAACAAACGACTCCTATAAAGTCTGAAATGTGAATTTGATTGCCAATACTGTTGCAACAGATCTTCCAGCTGTTGTTGATGTTCAGTCAACGTCGATTAGATGTTACTCGATTATTATTGTTATTATTATTATTCTTTTGGCCCACAGAGTGGGAGAGAGAGCGGAAGGGAGGGTCCCAGACGGAGGAGAATAGGAGAGAGAATGAATAGGAGAGAAAATGGAAGGGAGAGAACGAAATTATATATATATATATATATATATATATATATATATATATATATATATATATATATATATATATATATATATATATATATATATATATGCAGAATAACCACATGTGAAAAATAGAAAATGCTTAACGCGTTTTCGGCTAATTCGCCTTCATCAGAACAAAGTAGAATGAAGATCTTCATTCTACTTTGCTCTGATGAAGGCGAATTAGCCGAAACGCGTTAAGCATTTTCTATTTTTCACATGTGATTATTCTGCATACTTGGATCAGTGTTTTTGTGATCATTATTGCATATATATATATATATATACATATATGAATGAAAACTCACACCCCAGAAGTGACTCGAATCCATACTCCCAGGAGCAACGCAACTGGTAACTACAGGGCGCCTTAATCCGCTTCACCATCACGGATTGACCATTCGCATATAGTCCTGGGGACCATTCAGGCTTGTTCGCATGCATATATATATATATATATATATATATATATATATATATATAAAACGATCAATAATCGCTGATCAGTTAGATGCAGAATAAGCCACATTCGAATGAGGTTTATTCTGTATATATGTGTACAAAGGCACGTGGCGAGTCCGAGGCTCCCCAGGGTGCTGAATATCCTTTTCTTCGTGGCTAAGGGTCCCCTACAAACACAACCAGAGGTGGTACACTTTACATGACATATATATCTATATAATATAGAAGTAAATATATAATGTAATATATAATGTAAATATAATAATATAGATGTAAATATATAATAATATAGATGTAAATATATAATAATATAGATGTAAATATATAATATAATATGTATTTAATATTATTTATTAATGTTAATAAAAGAATGTTATTCGCCTCCATATAAGAGAATGCACAATGACTCAACGCTCCCACTCAAAAAAGGTGTAGCGACGCGCGCCACATTCCTCCAGCAACACATAAACACCGGCGGTGTCAAGGCGGGAACACAGGGCGGCGCCGGGTATGGAAGTTGACGGAAGCATCAAACCAAGGAAGAACGCTTAATGGGGCATTTTACCCTGGCATTCTGGGAGTTATCTGTGGCATCTCGCGCCCCGTCAACCCCCCGCCGACCACCACACCACAATGGCCCCGACGCCACATGGTAAATTCCCAACCACAATAACTCTCCTGTGGCGCGTTTTGTGGCCGTGTTGTTTTACGCTTTAAGCCGCTTGTAGACCGTAAATATTTCCTTGTAAAAGATATGGTGTTTTTTTTGTTTAACTCGCTTCGTTGAGGTAAAATATTGAGGGTGAAGATTTTGCAATTCGGTCTGTGTTTTGAGCTGAAGACGACAGCTCACTTGTGTGGAAGATTGAGAATGATGAGGAGAAAGCACAAAGCAAGTTTGCCTTGCATAGCGCTGGATTTGGAAGAGATATGAGGACGGAGGTAAGGAGCGTCGCCTGTGTGGAGGAAAACCGGTTACTCTTTGTCTCAAGAAGCAATTTTCAAAACATCTATAGACACATAACTTAAAGGTTTATCAAAGGTTTAAGATAGTATGCAAATCATACTCATTCTGAACACTAATTCCTTGGTTTACTTTCCTCATGTTCGACCATAAATACTTCACATGTACATGAAAATGCATTGCAATTTCTTGGTCAAATTATCAATAAAACGATTACGCATATAGAAATAATTTCACATGTTTCTCTACGCATTACTGTAAGCTTGGAGGAGAGGTGGAATGAATCATGAAGATATACACTGTATACCTAAACTTAACCAGCCTAGCTCAGAGCTAGGCAAGTTAAGAACAAAGAGTCCTTAACTTTTTTTCACTACTTTTACAACATTGATGTAAAAAGTCCCCGTTGTAAGTCCCCCGACAAGTGTGCAGTAAGGGACAGGAAGCCCCGACATGTACCCCAGCAAGAGGCAGCAGGTGTTAGAATGTAAACTCCTCCAACAAGCGATCAATTGGGGGCGGGAAGGTCTCCGGGAATTGTGCATTAGGCTATGGAGTGGGAACTTCCGGCCGCGTTAATGTTCCTTTTGTCATAGCTTGTTAAGGAGAGGCGTGCTCTCATTTTTCGGAGAGCTTAAAAGGTTTAACGCAACACAACATGATAATTTAGCTTTACTTTATTAAGTTACATTACAATTTGTTTATTGTTAGGAACAGTTGATAAATGAATTTAGTAAATATTTTAACGGAGCAAAACATTTTCTTTCTCATTTCCACAATACTGTATATTTATATATTTTTTCTTTTGATCCTATTTGATGTTTTGAATATCAACCAGAAGCAAAGTTTTCCATTCAAAGATGAGGCAACGTATATATATATATATATATATATATATATATATATATATATATATATATATATATATATATATATATATATATATATATATATATATTCTTCCATTGAAGAATATATAGGTTGATATATATATTCTTCCATTGTTTATTCATTAATATTATTGTCTAAGAGGCGTGCTTTAAAATCTATGGACTACCACGATTTTTGAACCCGCAACCTATTTTTTTTTATATATTGCGGTAGTTGCGATAGTCCGTAATAGGGACCACAGTCATTCAGGAGAAACAACATGTATTACCAGCATCCAGATGACTGCCAGCGCTACCACCATTCAGCAACCCCCCCCCCCTTACTCTTACCCTATTGTTTACATAAAGAGTGGAAGAGTGTCGGAGTAAAGATCTTCATATTTACCTTCGCATAAAACATTTTCCCCTCAGTCCCACAGAGAGGGTAGCGCCACCATTGTTTAGAAGCGGGGAACAAAATAGCCGAGTTATCCCTTCATCTGGTCTGCGATGAGAGGTCCCCTTTTGGCGTTCTGAATAACCAGCATCCCAGGAAATGAGACGCCTTGGGCCTACTTATGCTCTAATGAGACGAGTCAGCTTCATAAAAAAGGACAAACAAAAACTTTCTCGTTACCTTTATTTTATCTAAATAATAGTATTAATAATTTAGATTATAAAATTTATTATAATTCTGGGAGTATTTAACAATAACGTAGGTTAAAATAAATTTCCTTAGTCCAAACATATGTAATGTAAAGTAAATGGAAACGTTTGGATCCGTCTATAACTTTATCGAGTCGAAATATTTTAAGTGGAAAGTAGCCATTATAAGGCTAGATAAGAGGTAAGGTAGGAGATGGTGAGGTGAGGCTTCTGTGGTTTTTTGAGGTGAACAATTTGCGAGACGCACTCCAAAATCTCTCCTCACCCGTGTATAGCCTAGTTCGCACGCACGCATGCGCGCGCACACACACACACACACACAAATGTGTGTCGAACAAATGGTTGTTAGAGTTTAACCCAACCAAATGTAATGTAATGAAGATAGGTGTAGGGAGCAGGAGGCCAGATACAAGGTATCATCTGGGAGAGGAAATTCTTCAGGAGTCAGAGAAGGAAAAAAGACTTGGGGGTTGATATCACGGACCCATTCAACCACGATGACTGGGATAGGTCGGAGGAGATGTGCGAGGCTACAGTATAAATCTGCCTACTTTACATAGTGAAGATGATGGCTAGGTACACACAACATATTTTCACTGGAGGTGAACCGTACATGAGAAATACTAAAAATCTGTTAATTTTAACTACAGTTTGTACCGCTCATTCCACTGTTGCTATTGACACTGTTGCTACCCCTGCTGTTGCAACCTCCGTTCCTAGTGCCGCTGCTGCCGACAGAGCTAGTAACATTAACCACTGCGACATTCACGCTGACCTTGGTCATCTGTCGTTTTTATGGAAAATTATTTATTTCGCGACTTGACGTTTTATTTTGAATGTAGGAGTCTTCTCCACAGAGTTCATGGTCAGAGAATATACTCATTTATAGTGAGTAGACAGAGAGAGAAAGTGAGTTTATAAAGATAAATGGATATTGCATTATTTGAGGGGACATTATATTAATGATAAACTATTATATTTTTCATCGAGAAATGTTGATCTTCACCGCGAACTTGATATTGCGTCAATAAAATACACATTTGATCTTAACCCAATGACATTTAGTGTAAAGACGCATATACAGCTGCCTGGCGACGAAGGCAAGTCCGCTCCAGTTCCACCAGTCAATATTTTATCGGTCACTGGTATTTGTGGTATCCAAGGATTAGTCATAGGTCACCCACTACTCCAGTGACCTTCACATTTAAGGAACCGGTTCGTCTAGACTCACCAGTTACCATTAAATTCCTCCATACATCGCCCGGTAATCATTTCCTGTTCATGTTTTACCCATCTGAAGTCGTGGATGAATTTATCTATCAGTTTTTGGACGCATAAGACTGTAGCACACCTTCCTTAAAACGAAATTCGTCACCGGATTCCTGTACTCCGCTTACTGACCTTCACCTGTAAACAATTTCAGTGGTTACGCGCGCGACTGATCTTTCTGATAGGCGACGTGAACCAGATCTCGATCCTCAGAAAGGATCTCGAATTGTTCCCAAGCACAGATATCACTATAATTCTATGACCCTCCAGAGGAGTCGAACCCAGGCCACCAGGGGTCTCTCCACCGACCTCAAGGAGTCAAAACTGGGGTGGAAGCCTAGTATTCTGTCGTCTCAGTCAAAGATGGCATCTTAAGTTGACCAGACCACACACTAGAAGGTGAAGGGACGACGACGTTTCGGTCCGTCCTGGACCATTCTCAAGTCAAGTCGTTTAAACATTACGTACATCCAAGAACCCTCTACACTCATGGCGAATAGGCACAGTTTGAATCCCTGAGTTTGGAGTTATTGTTGAAAACAGATGTTTGGGGATCATTCAAGTTTTACAGTCGGGTGTTGGACTCCTGTGGGGTCTTAAGATCTTTCAACACTGTCATTGGTTGAGTGGGTTTCTGTTAGACAGCTACCCTGGCAGCCTTGATTCGAATACTTCAGAGATTATTAGAGAATTAAAAACTGATGTTTGAAGACCATTTAAGCTTTACACACGCATATAATTGTTAATCTTGGCGATGCTGTAATACGAAAATGCTAATTGGTATAGTGTGTAACTTGGAGAGTTGGTGTTATGTGGATCATCACAAACACACGATGTGAATGAATATCTTATTTTCCTATATTGTTCAGTGTTACTATTTAACTTTTGCTTTAGTTAACCAGTTCATGAATAGAAAACGGAATGGGAATCCATGCAATATTCAGGTGACTGATGACTCAGAGGTAACGCAGTACGCAGCCCGCAGAACACTGACGTCACGTCGACACAGTGGCACCTCTGACAAGAGAACCAACACAAAGCCATGGTGCCAACACACACGCACACTTCCAGCACATGTACACACTAGATCTACCGGCGTCAACAAATATATAAACCAACACACACATTACATGTACAGGCGTCAATACAAAGTATATAAACCAACGCATTTTTCTCAGTCCAAAATCATACATGCATTATTACAAGAAGTGCAGCAGGAAACTCAATTATTCCAATCATCACACGTGTCTTCTTCCCCAATATTTTCAAATCACTTAGCAGGGAATAAGAATGTATTACTATCTGCGGCTTGTATATAAATCTCTCTCGTTGATCTACTGTATATTCTGCATGACCTTTTAATACGCGCACCATGGGAAATCATAACGGTAAACAGACACATTTAGAGATATATACACAATCAGGTGTATCCCCGTTTCTCGGTGTGTATATATATACACTGAGTTTACTGTTGTCGTGGACTATGTTCAGGACTAAAGTGCTCTCACTGGCTGGTTAGTAAGCTGTTGTGATGGCCTTAATATCCCCGCCAGTCTGATAGGCCTTAAAACCAACACCAAACTAACCAATAGACAACAACCATTCAACGATACACTCCACGCTGTGCAGAACCGTTTCAAACTTAAGGGTAAGAATATTACTGATTGAATGCAACATTCATAACAGCATTGGAACATTCTTCACTCCAGCTTTTGTTATGTTATTTTTCCTCCCTTTTCAGTTGTACTTTTAATACTCTTATCAACCACATTGCATAAACCACATCTTCCGGAACTTCTTCTGGAATCTCTTCCAGAACCCTTTTTTTTTTTTTTACCAAATCACGTTAAAATAACTGTTATCGCCCACGACAAATTTCTGATATATTTTACAAATCAACGCTGACTTAATCGTTTTTCAGACTAACTTGTTAATGAACGTTCTCAGTATTCCTAAAGTTTTTAGTACCTTGCAACGTGTTGTATAGATTCTTCAAACTTTATCACATACTTCAAATTCTTTCTTCTTTGCTGTCTCTTATGCAGCTGCAAGTTTACAAATGATATATAAAGCTCTTATAATTTACTTACATTTTGTTTTTCAGCTTAATTTTGTTATGTTTCGATCTAGGTAGACTTCTGACACTGTCTACATAAGTTGCTGCTTATATTTGGCAACATATGTTGACGCTATAATTGGCTACATAAGTTATCCCTGCACCTCATAACGTGGGAATTCTCTCTGGGATTATTTTATTTTGATTCCAATACCTAAGAGGTCATCAGTAGCCAGAAGTATGTATATATCGTCTTTTGTACAGATCAATAATATATTTTTTTAAATGGCATTCTCTATGTCATAGTGTATATATATAGAAAGTGTAAAGTGCACTCGTTGGTTGTATTGGCAACAGGGTGATTGATCTTGATCCCAACACCAAACAAATTCACTGGTTAAAATTCCTTCCTAAATTTGAAACAAAGTTGAAATTAGCAATTGGCACACACACAGATCACAATAACGTGATGCATCAAATGAACAAATCCACAAGGGCCGTGACGAGGATTTGAACCTGCGTCCGGGAGCATCCCAGACACTGCCTTAATTCTGTTGCCATTGTCTTATATACACCGTATGTCTGTGTAAGCATGTAACACGGTGTAGCGAATGTACCCTCGAGGAATTTGACTCATGACTCACGTGTTGAGTCACAAGGTGATTATGGTGACCTGATGGTGGGAGGGAGAAAAAGTTTGGGTTGAGGTATTTGAGTCATGATATGCACATATAGGTGAGTGATAACTCACATACTCACAGGTGAGTCACAGGGAAGGAGTCTGACAGAGACATGATGTCATACCAGCACAAAGGTTTCCGAAACTCTGTGTTTGTTCTTAAGAAGCGAAATATAATTATAAATATTGAACACCTTGCTTAATTAAGATTAAATGAAACTACAGAAGACCGCTTTGGCCATAGGAAGCAGCTGTTATTGGCCCACACGGGGCAGCTTCTATTAACCTATACGAGGCAGCTTCTATTGACCTATACGGGGCAGCTTCTATTGACCTATACGAGGCAGCTTCTATTGACCTATACGGGGCAGCTTCTATTGACCTATACGAGGCAGCTTCTATTGACCTATACGAGGCAGTTTCTATTGACCTATACGGGGCAGCTTCTATTGACCTATACGGGGCAGTTTCTATTGACCTATACGAGGCAGCTTCTATTGACCTATACGAGGCAGCTTCTATTGACCTATACGAGGCAGCTTCTATTGACCTATACGAGGCAGCTTCTATTGACCTATACGGGGCAGCTTCTATTGGCCAATACGGGGCAGCTTCTATTGGCCAATACGGGGCAGCTTCTATTGACCTATACGGAACAGCTTCTATTGACCTATACGGGGCAGTTTCTATTGGCCTATACGGGGCAGTTTCTATTGGCCCATACGGGGCAGCTTCTATTGACCTATATGGGGCAACATCTATTGACCTATACGGGGCAGCTAGCTGGCCCACAAAGTCTGTAAATAACATAGACGCTAACTATAACTTAGTACACGTAATTTGAGAAAAATGGCTGCCAGCTATTTCTATAACATGTGCTTCAAGAAGTTAGAAGTATTCAAAAAAATAAACGCATTTAAACTAGTAATAATATTGCGTAGTCTAGGACGCTGGCGTCCAGAGGTCATTCCACTCCTGGTTGGGATGAGGAAGATGGCCAGTGCGCCAGGGTTGGGGATGACGCGAGTTGCTAAGTATCCATGAATCAGTTTGGAGCAGAATACGAACGTCAGGATTATCGAGAATGTGTATTATTTTGGTTCTTTAGGGGGGGGTAGAAATAGCCTAAGCTACTCTATCCCTTTGAGATGTATTTCTTGCTTATCTCAATAAACATACTTGAACTTGAACTTTGGTTCTGCATGTTTGGTTTTATATTTGTGAGCTTTGCACGAATGTTTGTTTGAATGTGTTTCTAGATGCTGCTGCTGGGTGGTGATACATATTTCGTTTTGTTGTTGTTTTAGATTCAGCTACTTCAGAACAAAAAGTTCCAAGTAGCACGGGCTATGGTGAGCCCATAATACTTCGTTTTGTGCGCCTCAGATTGATTGATGAAGATTAAGCCACCCAAAAGGTGGCACGGGCATGAATAGCCCGTAAGTGGTGGCCCTTTTGAGCCATTACCAATATCAATAGATGATACTGGAGATCTGTGGAGGTGCGACTGCACCCTGCGTGACGGGAGATGTCTCCCGTGGTGCGCTTCATATTTTTGTATTCTTTTAAGACGTTGTTGTTGTTGTTATAGATTCAGCTACTCGGAACAAGTTCCAAGTAGCACGGGCTATGGCGAGCCCGTAACTTACCTGGCACAGGAGCGGGGCAAGTAGCACAGGCTATGTATGGTGAGTTCGAAGTGGACTTACTTGGCACAAGAGCGGGGCTATAATTCAATGCTTTTAAGACTTTGACTTCGCCTCTCATACCTCCGCTTTCTTCTCTCCTAAAGTGCTTACCCTTCTCTTTCTTCCCTAATCTTCCCTTTTAACTTTCTCCTCTTAATTCGTTGCTCAGCTTCTCGTATGAGCTCTACCCTCGTCGCCTGCCTGGCACCTTCCTCACGCATGTAAGCAAGGAGGACGTGGCTGATTCAGGTGTTACCAGAACTTAGACATTAATCACCAGTGTCATATTGACGACAGTGATGGCGTGTTGCAGGAACACGCAACAGCCACTCTCCCCTGGGTAATACAGGCAGGGTAGTCGGGTACTGTTTTAATATATAGAGCATTTGTTTTAAGTGTTCTTTAAGGGAAATGTATACCAAAAGGCGTACCCAGCTTCTTGGTGTATATTCACTGTACGTTTTTGTCCTGGACTGTGCTCAAGACGGAATTATAATTCCACAAAAAGCTTTTGTGGAAGCCGTAAAAACCCTCCAAAGGTTGATAGATCTTAAGCCCAATACCAAACCATATAATATAATATATACAGGCGATGAGTCACAATAACGTGGCTAAAGTAAACGTCGTCGTCCCTTCACCTTCTAGTGTGTGGTCTGGTCAATATAATATATATATATAATCATTCACATGGACACTAGGAGACTCGAACCACTGTCCCCACGAGCGGGAGACGGAAGCTCTCTCCACCGTACTATGGACAGCTTTACTGTAGGTGGCCGGGCAGGAGGTAGTATTATCTATGATAAATTCTTCCACAATGATATTTTCTGTCAGAATTGCGGAGCAGAACGTAATTCTAATAAGCTAAAAGGAGAAGAAACTTATACTGGTCTCGCCTTAATCAAGCTTTTAGCCTTGAATACCAAGCTTAAGATTAGCGTTAAGCTTCCTTTGCATACGCTTTGGCGTTACTACTGGTGAGATGTGAGGTGATTACAATCACCTCATATATATATATATATATATATATATATATATATATATATATATATATATATATATATATATATATGTCGTACCTAGTAGCCAGAACGCACTTCTCAGCCTACTATGCAAGGCCCGATTTGCCTAATAAGCCAAGTTTTCATGAATTAATTGTTTTTCGACTACCTAACCTACCTAACCAAACCTAACCTAACTTTTTCGGCTACCTAAACTAACCTAACCTATAAAGATAGGTTAGGTTAGGTTAGGTAGGGTTGGTTAGGTTCGGTCACATATCTACATTAATTTTAACTCCAATAAAAAAAAATTGACCTCATACATAATGAAATGGGTAGCTTTATCATTTCATAAGAAAAAAAATAGAGAAAATATATTAATTCAGGAAAACTTGGCTTATTAGGCAAATCGGGCCTTGCATAGTAGGCTGAGAAGTGCGTTCTGGCTACTAGGTACGACATATATATATATATATATATATATATATATATATGTATATAAATAATATATATATATATATAATGTGTGTGTGTGTGTTCCAATACACACGTTCGGTATGGAACACACACACATACTGTGTTCCTTGTGCTACTGAGGAACAGTAATATAAGGTGTTCATAGAATGGCTTCATTTATTTTTGAAACCAATGTTCCGGAGACGACAGTACTTCGTCATTTATAAGTGCTGAGAAAAAATTCTAATTCAAAACTGAAGATTTACGTCATTTTTTATTCAACTTCTTCCTCACAATTTTACAATTTCCACTTGGAAAATCCTATTTTTGAAATATATATGTAAATATATAATAAAACCTATGTAAGAACCGCACTCAGGAGCGAATTCGTATACCGGATTCCGTAGTTATTATTATTAACATCTTTGTTGAGAAAATTAATTACAATTTTGCCTAATCTGAGGATTTTAATTAAGTTTTATTAAAGTGAGGATAATGGTGGTAGTCACTGTCACACAGGACAGAGGGTCATATACAAGACAATAGGTCTAAACTCCAGGCTGAAGCATATATATATCACAGTTACAATCAATGTTTTAATGTATGAATATGTAAAAAACAACATTCTATTGTGCACTGCCACACAAGGGCAGGGATGGGTTCAAAAGTGATGCAGCTTAGAAGTAATATAAATAAAATTGTTCTTCATTCGGATGCCGTAGTGGGATGAAAAAATAATTGCGGGAAGGAAGCCAAGGATTGAGTGGATCCAGACACTTACTGGGGTATCCCGTGAGCTTCGGGAACCCGGTCTTGTGTTCCAGGAAAACGAGGCGTTTTCCAGGTAAGACTGAAACAGAAAACATTAGCAACTGAAACAAATGCCAGCACAGCACGCGACGCTGTTCGTGAATGATTAAGCAGAGGCGAACCTTTGTTGGCTGAGCAGCGGCGTAGACACTGGAGATGCGTAGTACGACCTTTTGGTTACCAGAGGAGAGAGAAAGAGAGAGTTGTATGTGTTTGTATATTCACCTAGGAGTTGTTCTGGTCGGGAGTCTGCTCTTAAGCACGTAGCTAGCTGTTTGACACACTGTACTCCCCTTCATATAGTCTAGGGCAGCTGCACAAATGCACATGTACCTAATATAATAATAACAAAAATCTTAGCAGCGTTTTTCACCCATCGGTAGTTTAACGCAACATGATCTTTGTCAATCTTTTTTTTATATATTCAATAATTTTTTATTTAATACTTTGTATCGTATTGGCTTCGACATTTTATTCATCTTCTCTGTTCCATTTATTTCCTGAAGGCTATGCGGTCTTTTGCCATTTGACATATGTTGCAGACATTTTTCTGATGATGTGTGACTGTGGAGTTATGTCCACTCGCAAGTGTAGGGACATAACTCCAGAGGGTGAGAAGTAGTTATGACCAGACTGATCTGTAGGCCGTGGATGGTTACTACTTGGCCAAGAATGACATGAAATATTTCACAAATTAATTAGCTGTTTAGCATGTTGAATAAGACTGCAAGTGCCTAATTTCTGGCAATAAATATTGCCACAAAGAGAACGATGGTCTGGAATAACCTGTTTCGTCTATAGAAGACGAGTTCCACTTGTTGGTGTTTAGGGATGAATACAGAGTATACATATACATATATACTGAGCAAACTCTAAATATACACCCCTATGGGTGTATACTCAGAGTTTACTTTAGTCAACAATTGTGTTCATTACTGACTTGGTGAAATCTCAGTCAAATTATGTTTTATCCTCCTTCAGTTCTCCCAATTCTCCTTTATCCTTCTCCACTTCCTCTTATTCTCTTATTCTGCCTCCAACTTTTTCACTTTGACCTCCTCCTTCACCTTGACCTCCTCCTTCACTTTGACCTCCTCCTTCACCTTGACCTCCTTCACTTTGACCTCCTCCTTCACCTTGACCTCCTCCTTCACTTTGACCTCCTCCTTCACCTTGATCTCCCTCACCTTGACCTCCTCCTTCACCTTGATCTCCCTCACCTTGACCTCCTCCTTCACCTTGATCTCCCTCACCTTGACCTCCTCCTTCACCTTGATCTCCCTCACCTTGACCTCCTCCTTCACCTTGATCTCCCTCACCTTGACCTCCTCCTTCACCTTGATCTCCCTCACCTTGACCTCCTCCTTCACCTTGATCTCCCTCACCTTGACCTCCTCCTTCACCTTGATCTCCCTCACCTTGACCTCCTCCTTCACCTTGATCTCCCTCACCTTGACCTCCTCCTTGACCTTGACCTCCTCCTTCACCTTGATCTCCTCCTCCTCCTATAATAATTTACAAATGATTCTCTTCATATCCCTGAACTAAAAGTCCGCACATGTTGAAAGCATTATTCCGTAATTAGGCGACTAACCACAAATTACATAAATAACACTAAATCACCTGGTTAAAGAGTGCTATATAATCATTACACAATCAGGTAATCATAACGTTATGACCAATCACTGGACAATCATGACCCCCTACAGACATTTTTGTCACAATCCGGCAATTATGAGCGCGCACCTGACCTACAGGAGGGGACGTCACTCCCTCCCTCCAACACAGCAGGTAAGCTAAGTTATTACTTAAGCGTGGGGTACCTCGGCCTGTCTTCCATGCCCCTATATATTTAAGGGTATACTGACGTCTTATTTACAGTCCTTTATATAGACGTCTTATTTGTTGTCCTATACATTTACGAGTATACTGACATTTTAGCTATAGTTCTATATATTCATAGGTATTTTGACGTCTTATCTACTGTTCTATGCATCCAGAGGGTGGCATACTTTATATATCTGATCAGTGTTGTAAAGCAATAACGCGGAACTATGATATGTCTTCGTTAACACAATTCTTTATATATATATATATGAATTTTGGAGAATTGATCTTTGAATTACCATCAACAGTGAAAAGAAACGTAAGAAAGATCGAGAAAATTCGTGTTAGAATTATTAATCTTACTTTTTCGGTCATATTTAATAATATATGTCTACAGGAAAGACTGCTACCAAAATATACTAATATATATATATACATATATATATATATATATATATATCGCTGTACTAATATCAAAATAATTTCTATAATAAAATATAGAGCGCGGGGGATTGCCTGTAAAGCATCAGTGCGAATAATTAAGAGTTGGGTCACCAGCTTA